>NC_050186.1:13420901-13435901 GCF_008315115.2 Sander lucioperca
TTAAACGTGTTATTATGATATTATATATTAACGGCGTCAATTTTTTTATCGCAAGATTAACGTTCTTTTTGGCACAGCAAACTTTGTAGTTTTTTTCACATGCTGTTGCTAAAACTAGTAACGTTAGAAAAACTACAACACCACACCGGATCTAGCTAGACCGGAAACACAACAACAGGCACGCCGCACACACTTGTTTGGGCTTGGGAGCCGGCCAAAGAGTAGTAGGCTGAATGGAAAGTTTACTTTTAAAAAGTTGCCAAATGGTTCCATTGACAAGACCAAAGTGACCTGTGTGTTTTGTCGTTGTGAACTGAGCTATCATCGCAGCACGTCCAGTCTGAAATACCACTTGATGGCCGAGCACACAGCTGATGACCAAGCATACAGCTGATGACCAAGCACACAGCTGATGACCAAGCACACAGCTGATGACCAAGCACACAGCTGATGACCAAGCACACAGCTGATGCCAATTCTCTCTTTCATTCACATTTCGTGTGTTTTTTGTTTACAGCCTTATCTTCAAACAATCTCTTTGAAATAACTTCACTGTGTGTAAATGGAAAATGTATTTAATATACCTTTTCTCAGTTTAATATTTAATAATTGTATTGAAGTCTGTACTCAATTTGGCTTTTGCTCGAGGAATTAGTTTCAGTTGCGTGAACATTATCATAATCTATGTATTTGTTTGTGATGCATTCAGACACATTGCATAACATTTTTAACCAAAAAACATATATAATGAAATATTTACTTACTTACTTACTACTTACTACACAAATCTCGCTAAATTTCTAGAGAATGTATGCATTTCAAAAGCCACTGTTTAAAAAGAAGGCTCAAAGCTCTGTGGGGAAATTTGTTAGAAGAAAAAATAAAATGTTGTGCTTGTATTAAATATCATTTTTACCTCACACATATTTGCGTAGCTGTGTAATCTGATGTTGAGATGTTTTGCCTCCTCTGTTTGTCTTTTAGGCTGAGAAAATCGCTTCCCAGATGATCACTGAAGGACGCATGAATGGCTTCATCGACCAGATAGACAGCATTGTACACTTTGAGAGTGAGTTGACAGCCAGCGTGTTTTCACATTTGATAGATAGAACTTCCACACAACACGAATGCAAACACAATATTGCCCATGATGGGAAATTGCAAAATGCTTAAACAAGAATAAACTCTTAATGTTTTAATGCTAATGGCTGACACTGTCATTTTGGAAACCGAAACAAAAAGTAATTGAAAAGACTATTGTAGCATTTAGGCACATTGTCCGAT
The DNA here is from genome assembly GCF_008315115.2 of Sander lucioperca. Taxonomy (NCBI): domain Eukaryota; kingdom Metazoa; phylum Chordata; class Actinopteri; order Perciformes; family Percidae; genus Sander; species Sander lucioperca. The sequence continues at coordinate 13,422,186 of NC_050186.1, forward strand.
TGTAAAAACAAAGTTGAAGGTACTTGTGGGCACTGACAGATATCAGCATTGTGATAGATACTCTGAAGCTTCACTTGAAGCTTATTCATTAAATTATTACCATCATTGTAGTAAGTGCGAGTTAAGTTCATTTGTACACCACATTTAAACACAGCTTAAGATGACCAAGTGCTAAAAGAACTTTAAAATGAAATTAAAAAGTACAACACACACAAATAAATTTGTCAACAATAACTGATATGGGACAAAGCACAGAATATATACATGACAATAGATTGAAAAATGAATTGGCCAAAAAAGGCAAGTGAATAAAAATGTGTCTTTAGTCCTGCTTTACTACTGTTATTAACGAGCTAACGCTAGCTTGTCATGCTAGTCAGCTTGATAACGAGTAAACACCAGTACCACTGGAGGGACGTTACGTTCCTCACTTCAAAACGGAACAAAAGTAGGATTCTGTAGTGACTTTACCCTGCTGTTGAACTCCCTTCCTCCTCATCAACCCGGCCACACAATTGCAGACTATTTTAATATTCGATTAATCAGTTTGAGTCCTTTTTTTAATGAAAGGAAAAAGTAAAAATTCTCTGATTCCTGCTTATAAATGTGAATATGTTCTAGTTTCTTCTCTCCTCTGTGACAGTAAACTAAAGATCTTTGAGTTGTGGAGAAAACAAGACATTTGAGGACGTCGTCTTGGGCTTTTGGAAACACTGATCCACATTTTTTTTTTTACCATTTTCTGAAATTTTATAGACCAATGAGCTAATCGATGAATCGAAACAATAATCAACAGATTAATCAACAATGATAGTAATCGTCAGTTGCAGCCCTAATCCTACTTCACTGTTTCTAAGCACAGACAAGACAGTCTAGTCGTTATGATGCATACTTGCCTGAACATGCAGAAACATGGCCATATTGTTGGGGCATTTTTATTTATGCATTGACAGAATTGTTCATAGAATATTTTTTCCTTTGATCATGTAAAGTTATATCATTTGTCTTTTTTATATTGTGATACTTGAATCAATAACTAACTAATAACTAACTAACCAACAATCTGCGTCCAGTAGGGGGCTGCCTCTTCATACTGGAATGACAACAAACGGCATAAAGCAACTTCTCGCTTATGGAACTGGGCAGAGCTGTGATAGACCGGGCATTAAAAGTCACACATAGAGTTTGAACAAGTAGGCCTACATTTGTTGTTCACATGTCATAAAATGCAAATGTTTGATTTTTCTTCCCTTTTTTATCTCTGGCAGCCCGTGAAGCCCTTCCTACCTGGGACAAACAGATCCAGTCTCTGTGTTTCCAAGTCAACAACCTCCTAGAAAAGATCCGTTCGGCTGCTCCAGAGTGGGCGGCACAGGCTATGGAAACCCAGATGACCCAGTAAACATCCCCACCCCTCCAGAAGAAAAAAAAATCCCCTAAACTGTTCTCTCCTCAGCCTGTCCTAAAGTGATGTCTCCCTGCTCAAAAACGTCACCACTTCAGTCCCAGTAATGGAAGAGTCCAAGGAGAAGCCTCTGGTATCACCATCACTTGTTTGAATTTTCAGAGAACACTTGTTTTATTACTTTTGCCCACAACTGAAACAAGTTTGATGTTTCTCAATATTTCCGATCTGTATCTGACATAGATGTATTCACAGGGGGATTACAATGTAACGTTTAGGTGTGGCTTTATATTATTTACTTGTTATGTTAAACATTCGGATGTGATTTAATTCAGATAGTTGACATGTAATAGGGTCAAAAAGAAGTGAAACATGCGGGGGAACAACTGGTGTCTTGAAGCTTATTTTGCGTTCCAACACATTGTTCTGTGTTTAACTAAACATAATGACACAGCAATGTCTGTCAAGTTGATTTATGGCGTCATGTAAAACTTTCTCGGTCCACACATGGAATTTCAGCAACGAGAATTAAATTCAAAGCGGAGAGAAATTGTTCAACATCATGGTCGTGTCATTTCAGTTTTTTGTGCTTTAGAAATAATTAATTTGAATGTTATACATTTTAAATCAGCATTTACGAGAAAGTCATGAAATCCGCTTTCTGAGTTTCTAGGAGCTTTTTCTTTTTTGGGCATTTCTGCCTTTTAATAGAGAGGAATGCTGAGATATGAAAGGGGAGAGAGAGGGGGAAGACATGCACCTTTTGCGACGAGGAATAAACCTCTGCATATGTGCACCCGCTCTACCAACTGAGCTAACCGGCCACAAGCGAGGTCCTCTTTTAACTACCATATTTTTGTTTGGTTGACCTGTGAGAAAATAATTGTGCATTTTGGACTCTTATTAATTGTGTGGGAAATTCCTCACCAAACATTTCAATCCTATTTTCCTATACAGTAGGTGCACCCTTTCATCATCCATTATTATGATCCAAAACATTGTTCTTAAATCAAAACTTACATGTGCAATTTTGTTTAACAATACACATTTAATATCGTATATCACAGCTGTAAATAATGGGGCTAGAGTTGTTTAATACCTTTACTAACAACTTCCTTGAAGACACCAAAACCAACAATGACTTTATCATGCTGTAAGTATTGTTATTGTAGCCACTACCTGATACCTGGTAGCGTATGCCTCCATGCCATAATTCTTACTTCAGACTTGTAACTAGAAAAGCACAGGTGTGCTACTTGATAACTTATTTATGACTTGTTTCCATGATGGTGTGCCAACAATGGTAACATGCTCAATTCAATTCAATTTTATTTATAGTATCAAATCATAACAAGAGTTATCTCAAGACACTTTACAGATAGAGTAGGTCTAGACCACACTCTATACTTTACAGAGACCCAACAATTCCAGTAATTCTCCCAAGAGCAAGCATTTAGTGCGACAGTGGTGAGGAAAAACTCCCTTTTAGGACTTCACCGGACAACCGTAAAGAACTGATATGTATCAGGAAAAAAGTGTTTGGCATACATGCTAACATTTGCTTATCAGCACTAAACAAAATACAGCTGAGGGTCAGTTTTGCAATTCAAATAAATTTTGGCTAATGAAAAGATATTCTCACAGCTCAAAACAAGAAACTAACACCCTCAAACAGCAATAGATAATGCCAGACTGTTGTGCAATATCCAAGCAGGAAAAAAACAAGGGACTAATTCAATTTATTTATTTATTTAAAGAACACCTTTAAACACACGGAATCCACATCCTGTCAACTGCAAAGGACAGCACAGATAAAACTTTTAAAACATTATTTTATAACTGTAACCATAAATCATGACGCTGTTTTCTACTCCCAGGTTGTGTCCCGGGCAGCTGACTAATGTTTAAAAGACTGGAAGAGATGAACGTCATTTCCCTCAGAGGATTGTAGCTGATAAGAAAAAAAAGAAAAAAAGACAAAGGATAGTCAATTTACAACTCTGCTAAAAGTTAAATGACGCTGTATGCCACTTCATAAACATCTTTAGCGAGAATGGTCTGGATCATTTCAACCGCTCCACAAACACAAAGATATTATGACGTGTTATGTGTGAGGAATGTCTAAATAAGTTGTTGATGTTTTGGAGCCGTTAGAAGACGCTTCAGAAAATGCCTTGCTCCTTCCTGCGGTCGATATCTGTCTTCAGTTGGTAGATGGTACAGCATGGACAGCAGACGTCCAGCATAAAGTCATTACACACTGACCCCTGGAAGCACAAATATTAGTATTAGTAGATTAGTAGTAGTAGATTTCTATTGGATGGGGGTGAGCTTCACACACACAGTACAGTGACATTTAACAGTATCACAGCTGTGGTTTTCAACCTGGGGGTTGGGGCCCCTCAAAAGGAGACGTGAGAAGAATCTAGCTTGGCAAGTAAGCCGAGCAGAACTTTCACACAATGGTGCTTTAAAGGTGCTCTAAGCGATGTTGGGTGACGGCACTTCTTGTTGACGTTCAAAGTATTTTCAAACAAAACGAGGCTAGCTCGCCCCTCCCTCCTCCTCATCCCGTCCCCTCTCCCTCCCTTCCGTGCTGCCGCGCACTAACCCCCCCAACTCCCACCCCCAAATCCTTCTTGTCGGTTATTGGCTGTAACACTGGAAGACTGTTTGGTGGTGCAGGTTGGCGCAGTTAGTTTTAGGGCGTTTTCACACATGAAAGTCCGAGCCAAGGTCCGGACCAAGGTTCATGTTTTTGTTACATTGTATACATTTGATCCGGTAAGTTTTGGTTTCACACTGCAGTTATGCAAGCGCACTAAAGATCTAAACGTGACAAAACTACGTCCTGCCGTCATCACATATGTGAGCTGCGTCTCCAGATACTTATAATTGATTGGTTTGTAGATGGGCTTCCCCGTCCTCTAGTATCTCTCTCTGTGTCGGAGGTTTTTCAGCTGACTGCTGCTCTCCCCTTCTGCCGCGGCTCTTTTTGTTTTGTTGTCATGTTGAGAAGCAAGACACGGAAACTTTCTTCCTGGAGCATTTATTCAGAGACAAACGGAAACCTACACTGTACATTTACTACCACTTAACAAGTAAACTGCTGATGTATTCTCTGCTCTGATAGCCGACAGCTGTCTGCTCTGAGCGCATTCACCGTTACTCTCTCATGTACACATAAGCACCGAGCTATTCCTTAAAGGAGCTTCCCCGGTAACAGAAGGAGAGCCTGCCAGAGCTTCTTGTATTTGGTCCGAAAGTCCGAACCATCCAAAAAATGCTTTCACACTATAAACGAACCGGACCATGGTTCAGTTTGGTCCGGACCGAGACCACCTCTTTTTATCGGACTAAAATTTGGTCTTTTGATCCGGACCGTGGTCCGGGGGAGGTTTCACACCTGTAATTTTGGTTCGGATCAAACTGAAAAGTCCGAAAGCCCGGACCAAATGAGGTATGTGTGAAAACGCCCTTAGTTGCCGTTTGTGGAGCCTGGGCTGTCTACAGAGACCATGTTTTACAGTGTGTTCAGAGGACAGGCAGCTAGCGGATAATGAGGAGATGTTTGCTGTATGTGACAAAAAATGCTGTAGCCTAAAAAACGCTCAACATCGCTTAGAGCACCTTTAAGATAAATGATAACATCAGCATGCAAACATGCTTACATTCAAATCCATCCTTTCTGTGAAGCCTCGTCTATCATGGCTAAAAACACAGAACTACATTTATTTTTTGGACATTTTTCTTTGTCTTTTCCTATATTTTGATACTATATTACTGTACCTCTTCAGGCCTCTACAAACTATTGAAATGAAAGTGTCTCAAAATGACTCGGAAGTCAAATGTTTTGGCACTTATACTCAACTTTGACTTATTGTAAAGTGTTACCATTGTCACATTAGACCGTTTACTTAGCTAAAGGATCTGAGTACTTCTACCACTGCATGTGACGTGGGACCAAGCATCTTAAAACCTCTCCTCTTGTTCCGCAGTATACCCGTACAAGTGTTTTAACCACAACTAAAGGTAGGACTATCATACTCAGTGTTACATGACAATAACGTTGCTGTTTTCCTACATTGTCCAAATTGAGTCCTATAGTCAGCCAGCTTTTTATATCCATTTAAACTTACTCTGATGTTGTATTTGGTCCTGTAGACGCTGCGGATCGCCGTACTATGACCACACAGGAAGAACTCGTTCATGTTGCTGGCGATGCTCCAGCCGATGCACCAGTAGCAGAGCACACCATAGCAGCCTGTATTGAGAAAAATACAACATATACAATACATCTTTCATGTCTTAACTGTGTGCATATTTAAATCAGATTTACCAGAAAGGATGGAGTACTACTCACAAGTTCCACAGTCCTTGCAGACATCAAACAGGCCTGTCTGGAAGTCCGAGGGTGCATAGCTGCCTGGTTGGTTGGTCACAGCCATGATCAGATCAATACTCTGTTGGATAACAAAAAAAGAGCTTGTCACTGATCTTCTTATCACTTTTCTTAACCTTCCTGTTGTCCTCGGGTCAAATTTCACCCATTTTACAAAGTTTCTAATGTTTCTTTCAAACAGATTGTCGAAGAAAAACAACCTGGATGGTTCCATACAACGCTCAGTTCACTACTTTAACAAAATGTGGGTGTTTAATTCAAATTTATAGCATTTAAGAAAACAAAATGTTGAAAAAATTGGGGTTGTATCCGATTCCGTGGTCTGTCCCGGGACCATGGTCTCTGGCAGGGACCAGTGGTTACTGCCACTAGGGGCGCTAGAGACACTGGTCGCGACCAGCTCATCAGTGGTCTGCCCTGTGGTCTGTGATGCGGCTTTAGTATTTTCTCCCCTTTCCTGTCGTTTTGGCAGCACTGTTAGCTGCATAAATGTCAGACATCATAATCTTTTGTCTATAAAATACACTATATCAGATATATTATGATTATTATTGTTATTATTATTGATTATGAAGATCCGTGTGGTCAGGACCAGCTGGTCTCTGGCACAGACCAGTGGTCACAACCACTAGGGGCGCTAAAGACACTGGTCGTGACCAGTGGCACAGCGGCCATGACCAGCTTCTTACTGGCACAAATAGTCCAGGCAAAGTAGCGTTTTATGACAGACTAATTGTAAAAGATTTTTTTGCAGCTTAGATCATTTCTATGAGGTGTCCAGAACAACATACTAAAAGTCCTAAGAAATCCTAGTTGAGGAAATATATGTTAAATTCTCATCGATCCGAGATGTGTGCCAGTAAGGCCAGACAACAATACACCCCAATGGGGCTATTTTTTTCCTTTACTCCTATCAAAATAAAACTTTACACAATGAAAGTACCCATGAAAAGTAAAAATGTTTGTATTACAAGTTTCTTTGAAAATGAATTTAAATATGCAAATGAGCTATACACTAATCAAATATGCCCAAAATACACCCAAATGGGCTTAATTTTTTTCCTTTACTCCTACCACAATAACATTTTACATGGTAAAAGTATACATGAAAAGTAACTTTTTTGTATTACAAGTTTCTTTTGAAATTAATTTGAATATGCACATGAGCTCCACACTTATTGAATGTCCTAATTTGCAATGGCAGAAACACCATTCATATGTATGACAAATACATCGGCCCAGTCTTCATCCAATCATCCTACTGCCAATGGGTGATGGCAATGCTGCTTTTAGACTGGCCTCTAACCTGAAAACTGCCTGGCTTGGTAGTACCTGCCAGGGGTATAACCCCCGCCGGTATAGTCTTCAGGGTCACGGAGGCACACAAGCCTCCCCATCACGACAAGGTAGCAAAATGTAATCTCACCACGTTACTAATGACTAAGATGGCTATTCTGACTTTCTTCTGATGTTATCTGTGGGGGAATGTCATTAGGTAAGGCTTGTTTGCAAATGAAAAAAAAGAATTTAGAAAGCAACTGGATGCAAGATTGTGCAATCAATTCTTAAGGTCAATATAAGTCTTTTTGTGGCAAGTGACCCAGGGAAGTGTGGCAAGTGACTTCAAATTTATCGTGTTTATGCATAGGTTAGCTTACTGAATGGACATGAATGTGTTAGTAATTTGGCCCCTGTTTTTTCTACTTGTGACTTTATGGCTCCTTGGCCCTAAGTCAATTAGGCCTAGTGTACTAAAGATTCCTATTGTTATCTTATTTTGACACTTTCTTTCTACACTTACCTCACTTCCTGTAGCTCATTTCCTTTCCTCCCCTGTCTTCACAACTGATTGGCTTTTCTTTCTTTCTTTTTTATGATTTATTGGCGGTTGGCAAACCAACTTAAAAGGTGCATTACCGCCACCAACTGGACTGGAGTGTGAACGAGAGATATATGCAGAAAACTAAATCCTCTTTACCAAATCAATTTCTCGGAGAAACTTCATAATACAGTGATATACCTTGCCGGCTGGCGTCCCCAAAAGCCCTGACAAAGAAAATGCATGGTGATCTGCCTTACGAAGTGTCTGAAAAAGGTGCTCTCTCTGGGTGTCGTATTCCTTGCAATGAATTAGAACATGCTCAACAGTTTCTGGCTGATGACAGTATATGCAGTTTCCATTAGAATGTTTGCCTATCTTATATAATGAATAGTTAAGACCTGTATGTCCAATTCTAAGACGAGTAATGATACTTTCTTCCCGACGTTTAAAGCCCACCTTCCTCCCATCACCAACACCGCTTTGTATATTGTAAAGATGTCTTCCTGTTTCACTAATGTCCCAGTACTCCTGCCAGGTTGTTTGTGCATATGTCCTGATGAATGATTTAACTTCCGCTTTGCTCATTGGGACCTGTAGGTCTACATATGTAAACTTAAGTGCTTGTTTGGCCAGAATATCCACCTTCTCATTTCCCTCCACACCAGCATGGGCAGGAACCCAAATGAAAGTTGTAAATAAACCCTTAATTTTCATTCTGTACAATACAATAAATATTTCATTGATGATATCTGTTCTAGATGATGATCTGCCTGTTCTAATGCTAGAAAGTGCAGAAAAACTATCGGATGCAATAACAGTTTTGGGTAATCCCTTCTCCTCTATCCACTGTAATGCCAGTAACACTGCCATCAACTCTGTAGTGTATACTGATAAATGATCAGATAACCTTTTCTTTATTGATGTATCATTCACCGGGATATACACTGCTGCACCTACACACCCTTTTTCTGGATCTTTAGAGCCATCTGTGAAAATGAAAACAGAGTCTGATAAATTCTTTTTAACATAATTCTGGACTATGCGCCATACTGGAAGAAGTTCTGACTTATTCTTCAGTTCCTGATGTATGCTAAGATCTACACTTGGCAAGGGGAATAACCATGGAGGAATGGATGAGAGTGAAACAGTAGGACTATATTGTAATTGACCTAATCCAATGCTCATTGCTTTAGCATCACCAATCCATCCAAAGCTAAAGAAATCTGACTCGTTGTGTTCCCAGCAATCCATTAAAATTCCCTTTGCAGGATGCGAATCACAATGTCCCTGGAGATTAACCCAGTATGCCAGCAATAACTTGACCCGTCTTATTCTCAAAGGCATCTCCCCCATTTCCACCTGCATCGCTGAAACTGGAGATGTTTTAAAAGACCCACTACAAATCCTCAGAGCTTGAGCTTGTAAGACATCCAACTTCTTGAGATGACATTCTGCTGCTGACATGAAAGCTATACAACCATAATCTAAAACTGGTCTCATGAGAGCCCAATATATATTTTGAAGAGATGATCTGTTTGCTCCCCACTCCTGTCCAGCCAAACAACGGAGTACATTGATAACCTTTTTACATTTAATCTGAATCTTTCCTATATGCATTTTCCATGTGAGCTTTTCATCAAACCATACACCCAGAAATCTAATTGCTTTTACTTGTTCAAGAGTTTGACCATACAGTTTTACCGTCATGGGTGCCATTTTACGCCGTCTAGAAAAACAGATCACCTGAGTTTTTGCCACAGACAGTCTGAATCCCCATCTATTTGTCCATCCCTCCACCTGAGCTACAGCATCCTGTACCTTTTTATTTACAAATGCCACATTGCGGCCTCTTATCCACAAAGCCCCATCATCCGCATACAAAGACCTTCCCACACCTTGATCAACATGACAAAATACATCGTTTATCATAATGTTGAAAAGCAATGGGCTACAAACGCTCCCTTGCGGGGTACCATTCTCCACCTCATAAACACTGGAGTATTCTGCACCTACTCTAACTTGTATTTTCCTCTCACATAAAAAATTCAAAACCCAATTATATACTCTACCACCAATTCCCAAGGATTTCAACTTAATAAGCAGTCCTTCTTTCCAGAGCATATCATAAGCCTTTTCCACATCAAAGAATACAGCAATCACTACTTCCTTATTGGTCTGTGCTTTCCTAATTTCGGATTCCAAGCACAACACTGAATCCATTGTATTTCGACCTTTACGGAACCCACTTTGATATGGAGAAAAAAGAGCTTTACTTTCTAGGAAATACGTTAACCTTTCAGTAACCATTCTTTCCATGATTTTACATAAATGTGATGTTAAGGCAATAGGTCTATAACTAGATGGATCTGAGGGGTCTTTCCCTGGTTTTAGAATGGGCACTATTATCGCCTGTTTCCACAATGATGGAAGTTGACCGATTTCCCAAACCCTGTTAAAAAGTTCTAACACTTTGGCTAGTGAGTTCTCTGTCATATGTTCCAACATTTTATAACACACACCATCCTTCCCAGGAGTGGTTTGACGAGCACCAAAAACTGCTCTTTTCAACTCAAACATACTAAAAGGCAAGTCTAATGGATCTCTTGACTCTACAGCTGCATCCACTATTCTGGGATTCTCCATTAGTGTTCTGTTTCTACACTGCCTGATCTCCTCTGAAAGATTATCTGAACTATGCACTTTCCTAAATGTTTGAGCAAAAAGCTCAGCCTTCTCCAAATTGTTGACAGCCATTTTGTCCCCACTAACCAAAACTGGAATTCCATAATTCCCACGGATCCCCCCCATTCTCCTAATCATTCCCCAGACATCTGACAACTGTACTTCTCTTCCAATACTATTGCAGTACAGCCTCCAACATGAGCGTTTTTGATTCCTAATTGTTCTCCTTACTACAGCCAGGGCCCTTTTATATTCAACCAAAGTTTCCAAAGAATGGAGTTTTTTGAGTTGCTTAAATGCTTTATTTCTGCTTTTTATGGCTTCCCTACATTCACTATTCCACCAGGGTATGTTCTTGTTCCGTCTAGCTCCTACACTTACTGGAATGTTTCCTTTAGCTGATTGTATTATTACCTTAACTATATCACCATTAAACTTGTTTATATCCACCTGATTCCCCACTTGAAGTATTCCAAAAAGGTTTGAACTTTCGTCTTGGAAAGCATCCCAATTAGCATTTCCTAATTTCCACCTAGGAATGCACTTTACCTTTTCAAACAGAATCTTAGTACCAACTTCAGTCCTCACAGGATAGTGATCACTACCCACTGTCGTATGCCTCACCACATTCCACGTACATATACCTGCTAATGCACTGGATACAAAAGTTAGATCAAGTGCTGTTTCAGTATTTTGCGTGCTATTATATCTTGTACCTTCCCCAGTATTAATACAGACTAAACCGTGCTCATCAACAAATTCTTCAATAACTGCACCATTTGCATCTGTTCTAGTACTACCCCACAGTGAGTTATGAGAATTAAAATCCCCACACCATACTACCCTATCTTGCAAAGATCCCCCAACATCCTCTAAAATATCTCGACTTAATTGCCCACATGGATTATAATAATTTATTATACCTATAGGGCCTCTTTCTGCCCATATCTTGATCCCAATTGCTTCATGACCTTTGCTCACATGAACAACTTTATAACTCATACCAGTCTGTATGAACGTTGCAACTCCTCCCCCTCTTCCAGTTTCCCTATCTTTTCTTACTGCAGTATATCCCTTTACAACAAAATTCAGCTGTGGTTTCAGCCATGTCTCTTGTACACAAATCACATTAGGTTTATCTTTCAAATTATCTATATACTTCTTGAACTCTTGACCATTCGCTATTAAGCTTCTTGCATTCCACTGAAGTACAACTAACACCATTAGGAAGTGCCAGCCCATCCCTGAGAAACTGGTACATCATCATTAAGAATATCTTTAACCTTTTCCCAGGGAAACCCTGTCACATCAAGGTACTTTTCAGCTGACTTGACAATTATTTTGATCCTTTCATTTCTGCTATTTGTCTGTGCTGAACAGTTGATTATCTCTGCCATAAACAGAACAAAATCCTGTTCACCCACAATCAAAGTGTCCTCTTTCAACTTATCACAACTGATACACTTTCCTGCATCTTTATTCTTATTATCAGTTTGCCTTGTGACTTGCTTGTCTCCTGAAACCCTTTTCGCTGCCTCAGCATAACTAATTCCCTGGGTAACTCTGACTCGCTGCGCCTCTTCTGCTTTCTTACTAACCTCACATCCACGGTACGCTGAACTATGTTCCCCTCCACAATTGCAGCACTTCAGCTTTGCCCCCTCTTCACATTTGCCGTATTCATGATCTCCACCACATCTGCCACATCTCTGTTTTCCCTTGCACACCGCCGCGACATGTCCAAATCTCTGACACTTAAAACATCGTAGGGGTGGGGGGACATACGGCCTCACATCATAGCACATATATCCTATGAACACCTTATCCGGAAGCCTTTCTACATCAAAGATGATCAGAACCGATAGACTATCTGTTTTAATCCCATTCCGACTAGCTTTCAGACGTCTGACCTCACTTACTTTTACATTCGTTATATTACCTTTGATGTCATCGTCTGATATCCTTACCGGAATCCCTGTCACAACTCCCCGTACCAACTTTCTACTTTTAAACGCAGAACACTGCACTTTCTTATCGTCTACTATACTCATCCGGATTGCTTTCCCTAGTTGTACACCATCTTTACACATGATTAACATTGCTCCATTTCTCAATACCTTGGCGCTCCGTACCTCCCCAATTTCCTTAGCGATGGCTCTGGTTAACTTAATTGGATTCCATGCACCAAACGAAGCACCCTCCTGCATAAGTTTGACTAACACCTTAAACTCATCTCTACTTCTTTCTGCTACATTTGCTCTACGCACGCAATCATTATCACTATCATCCGATTTAGCATTCTTACTCTTTTTGCGTTTATTTTTCCTAACTACATCCCAATCTCCAGTTTCAAAACTCCCGCCACCACCTTCATCCATCTCCAACCCGCTTCCTACTCCGTCACTTCCCTCTGCCATCTCTCGCCCAGTCACAGTCCAGTGTTCGCCAAAGAACACCTGCGTCCACCCTGGTCTCAAACTTGCGCCCGACCATTGCCCTGATTGGCTTTTGTTTCCACCCTAATTACCTGATTGAGTTCACCTGGTCACTCCTTATTTAAAGACTGCCCTCCCTCCCAGTCAGTGTTTTCTACACCTTCACATGGGGCGGCAGCTGGTAAGATGAGTTTTACTTTGCACCTTATTTCTTGATAACCTGTCTATTTGAATGACAGATTTAATGTATCTAATTACTTTATGATGAACATGTCAGAATATTGACTTTAAGTTTTAATTTCTATTTATTTCTTCCTAGATCCTCCAACCCATGTGTGTCTGTCCTGTTCTGTTATGTTATCCATTATCATTTGCCTCACCACGTTTGTTGAATAAATCTTCATTGAATGGACTGAACTTCTCTGAGGCTTTTCCTATGCATTCTGACCGATGCCCCATGACGATGGCAATCAACCTCTAAAACTGAACCCTCCTTAACACCTAGTGTTGAGCTCATTTGCATATTTAAAATAGATTTTTCCAAGAAACTTTTACACACTTTTACTGTGTGAGGTTTGATTGTGATGGGAGTAAAGAAAAAAATAAGCCCATTAGGGTGTATTTTGGGCATATTTAGTTAGTATATTGCTCATTTGCATATTCAAATTCATTCATTCAAAGAAACTTCTAATAGAAAATGTTTTACTTTTCATGTAGACTAATTGTGTGAAGTTTTATTTTGGTAAGAGTAAAGGAAAAAAATAAGCCTATGCGGGTATATTTCGGGTAGCCTATATTCGATTAGTGTATAGCTCATTTGCATATTCACATTCATTTTCAAAGTAACTTGTAATACAAAAAAATTTACTTTTCATGGATACTTTCATTGTATAAAGTTTTTATTTTCCTTACTGGCACACATCTTGGATTAATGAGAATTAAATGTATTTCCTCAACTAGGATTTCTTAG
>NC_050186.1:13740901-13830901 GCF_008315115.2 Sander lucioperca
TTAGGAAACTGATTTTGGACCTCTAAACTTCTACTTGTAATTGCTTTACATAGTTGTATTTCTTTTGCATCCTGGTTGTCCTGATCGGTTTATCAAATTGTTTTTCCATAGTTCCAAAGTTTCAGTGTCTTTCTCTGTTCTTATGATGCTGTTGTTGTCTTTGTTTTCTGACTCAATGTCATTGCAAATGAGGGCTGCCCCTCAATGATCTTTCGAGTATAAATTATGATTGAATGAATGATTGAATGATATTTTAGGCAAACAACAAAGCAAGAAAGCCGTGACCATGAGTCCAGGGCTAACGGACTCTCCTCCAGGGCAGGTTAACCTAAACTTTTCCGGGCTGTCCCCAGAAAATCTTTAAAAACAGGGTTATCTGTTGACTGTGTGTTTCACACAGCTTTCTCAGTAAGTCCTCTAACCCGTTTCAGGGTTACCCATGTGTCAAATGTCTGTGTATATAAAGGGATTATCTTAACTCTGAGGCAACTGTTTGTCGAAGGTTAAGATAACTTTTAGCTAAGCGGGCCTTTTGTTACAAGCCTTTACATGAGTCATGCACCAATCGTTAACCATCTAGGATAAAACTATTTCACACAGTAAGAATTTGATGGACTAAATAAACACAAGTTAACACAAAGCACTCGGTCCTACGTCCTATAGACTTGCCAACAAACGCACCAGTGGTGAAGGGATGAATATTGCTCCCTGGATTCCTCCCTTCTCTCTCCTTCCCTCTCTGATACTCTGATAGAAACACACACACGCATACAATAAACACACATTCACAAATCCAACCTTGTATTAAATGACTCTTATTTGTTGCAAATATGACAAGGATTTGGTTTCTTTTGATGCCAGCAGTTTGTTGTCTGCCGTGTTAGCGTGACGCGTGACTTACCCTGTGCAGCTCAATGGAGTCGATCCACTGGTGTCTGTGCTCTGGGTCTTGTGCTCTCAAGTACCACACACTGTCGTTTACACTTATGTCCAGCCGGCACTCGTCAAACTCGTGAGGCTAAAAAAAGGAAGAAGGACACAGAACAAAAAGTCAGATTAGACAGTGTTAGGGATGTAACGATACACTCGACTCCTAATTCAATACGATTCACGAATTTGAGTTCACAACACGATTTTTGCACGTTTGTTTTTATTTTTTTAACAGTGTCAGCTGCAGACAAATGACTGAAAAATATCCCTTTATTTATATAAACAACAGATGTGTTCTCGTATCAAAAGTGCAACTGAAATTGTATTTTATCTTTAAAAAATAAAGGAAAAACTTATTTGAGTTTTAAAACAAATCCCACTTCAAAATAAATAAATAAATAAATAGAAGAAAAAAAAACACAGGCTCTTTAAAAATTGCATCGCAATTCATTTTTTAAATCTCAACTGGTTGTAATCTTTACACATTTATATATCGATTTTTAACCGATTCACGAGGCATCGTTACGTCCCTAGTCAGTGTGCAATGAAAGTATACCGCTGCTGATCATTTTAATATCATTATCAGATCCTCTCTCGACATCTGATAGAAGCAGAGAGAGGATCAGATACTGAAGGATTCTGTGAAATGAGGCCAGTTATAGGAACCCAGCTGGCTTGATATATGTGATAATGCTGTCATGTTCTTTTCATAGCAAGAGGAAACATAAATATCTTTCCTGCTCAGGAAGAGCAGAGGGAGAGGAATATGTGAGAGATGGCGATCCATGTAAATTGCTATTAAATTGACACTGAAATAGCAAACTGTTTAACCCTCTCCTGTGCGCTACATGGTAGGCGACAATCTGTTCCTGAGATGGCTTTAACAACTAGAAACATGGCAATCCACCAGTCACAGTGATGGGAGTAAATATCTATATATTTCACAGAGATAGAAGATGAGGAGTGTACTAGAGGCACAGCAGCCTCCATTTTCAGACACTGTCCTGTAGGAGAAGTGGCAGACAACTGGCCTTTTAAGGCAACTTGCAGGATGGAGCATATTCTTAATAGCCCTCCAATGTGCTGTCAGCGCTGTGAAACTGCTGCGCCAGCATGGCGAGCAACCAGGGATTGTATGTGTGTGTGTTGGGGGAGGGTGGCGGTATGGTGGTGACAGCAATGGTATTTACCTGTGTAGTATTTACGAAATGCATCCGGCCTTCTGAAAGGACACCTCCTCTACAGTGAGTCTGGATGCTAAATCACTCTCAAGGTCTAATCCCAATAAAAGAAGAGGCTGATATATGATTGAGAGTCTGGCTTGTCCGAGCGTAGTTGAGGACGCCGCTTGAAAAAGACAAAGAACTGGAAAAGACTGAATGAGCAGGAATGCCAGAGACTGCAGCTTAGACTGTAAGCAAAAGAAAGAAACCGCATCGGAGAAGAGACCTCTGCATTCCTCTGTTGGCCACAAGTCAATAATCACATCTGGGATGTTTTAGTAAATCTGAAAGGCACAATAAATGCAATCATTAATCTGTGGAGGGCCAAGAGTCTGCAATATTGCAAGAACGACTACAGCTGCTGATTTCACTGATAAGCACTTTCAGAGAGAAATAATTAGTGATTGAAATTAACAACTGTAGTGTTTGTTAAATTAATGCATTTATCGATTATTTGGGTTAGCGAATCAATATACTATTATAAATGTATTTTATATAATTATACTTTATGGATTAATCCTGTCTACCAACTCTATTTAAACTATGCAAGATTAACACTGCTTAAAACATTTATTTTCACATAGACAAGCTATAATAAAACAGGCAAAACTACTGCAAGCTCGCATTCTATTATCACCCAGAGAATGCAAGTTCCCAGAGCCAGCCTGAGCCCAAACCGAAGATTGTATTACTTCAGTGAGTTGGCAGAGTATTAAATGGCCCACTATGGTGTCTTAAAAGAGATTTCATTGGAGGAGTGCGACTTGGCTGTGTTGCCCGACACCTGGACGGCACTGAGGCCAAGACCAGATGCTCCGTGTCAATAATGCACAATATGAGGCTGAACGCTGGAAGCTTGCCCAAGCAGATGCTCATTTCAAAAGTTACCAGCAGCACGTGCATAAGATCCAACACCAGCGGCATAGACCGACAAAAAGAGGAAGCACAAGTGAGGAAGGAAACAAATGTGTTGCCTCCTTAACCCTCCCATTTATTAGCAAGTCAAAAAGATCAACAGACAACTTCAACAGCCTTCTTCTCTTCTAAAACACAAAGACTTTTTCTGCTGAAAAAACCCCCCCAAAAAGAACAAAAATATTACAAGCAGAAAGGAAAATAAAAAAACCTGACCACAAAAGAAGTAACTCCTATGACTATACTACACTAAACCCATGTGAAATTACAGAGAACGCTGGAGTGTTCCACACAATTTGCAAGTGTTTGGTTGGCTAGTAGATGGGATTTTAGTGTCATTTGGTTGCTAGGAAAATGAGAAAATGGATTCCTCTTGATCCCTTCTGGACTATGGGGTCATGGGTATACTGACTGGAAGCCATGGTTGGGGAATGAAATCCTGCACTGGGTCAGAGAAGGTTACTGGGATCCAAGGCTACAGTAAATAACAATCCATCACTGGAAGGTCATTTTAGCACATTACCAGATGACATGAAATGCTGAAAAGGCTGAGGCCTGGGCTCTATGTGAAAGGAAAGCAGACACAAAAAAAGACAGTGTGCAGTGTTTGGTTTGGTTTGTGAGTCTTGTCTACTTGTGCATGCGTGTGGTTGATGAATGAACAACCAGAGAAACACAAGGTGATGATGTAGAACAAAGTCAATGTGAAGAGCTGGAGAATTTCTGTTGTCTAGTCAGCGCATGCTGGAATACCTTCCAACAAGCCAGACAAGCAGGTATAAAGAAATGGATGGATGAGTATTGCAGCGTTTTGCAGCAAAGCACTTTGGATCCCAGGACAAATCCATATTTCGATTATCTTGCTCGGTTAAAAGGACAAAATCAAATAAGGAATAAATCAAAAAGGAAATACATCTTTGCCATACCTTGAAAGCTTTTGTATAATGTTACTTAATACATTTTTAAACCTATCCAGGACAACAAGTAGACCGTGAAGAAGCCCAGTGTGTGTGTGTGTGTGTAACAAAATAACCACAACACAAAAATGAAAGTCGTGCCCACTAAGATACCAAAGCAGACACACACAGCAGTTTTTGTTAATTCAGGGGATTGTGTGATCGTCCTTGTTTATTGTTGATGGCGAGGAGCCTCTGCCAGCAACTATTTCCATGAGCTGTCAAATACCTCCCTTTTTTTTTGGGCCCAGCAGTAGCTCAACCCTAAACCTATCACACATTCAGATAATCAGTGCCGAGGTCTTTGATACTAGGGACTCATATTTCTGTGTCATCTTTGCTTTGGATAGTTTTCAATCGTATGGTTTTATAAGGGAGAGCATGATGGGGAGAGAACCGGAAAGGAAGGGGAGAAACAAATTTTATGAAATAATTTACAGCTAAAGATATCAAGTTGTTTTTCCGCCTGTACCGCAGCGTAACAAGTACTATAAATGCCAAAACCGAATGATGAGGCAGCTTTATACTGTCTCTATTTTCTTCAAACACAAACTTCCTACTCGGCTTCAAAAAGACTGCCCTTCTGTCCTCTCCCTTCCAAACCATTTTGGGCTGGTGTGTACGTGTTTGCAGTCACAGTCTCCAGAACTGAAGGATGGGAGCTCCCTTCAAACAAAAAAAAAAAAAAAGCTTGTGATTTTCAATACCTAAAAAAAAACATAGGTAGGATTGAAACCAACGCAAACACTGAGAAACCCTAGCTACACCAGACCTAACTGGATTTCTTTACTCATTTGTGCAAATTTAAACATCATAATTATGCTCTCTTCAGAGGAGATTCAGACAAATATAGTATGTTGTTCTTTCATCATTATTACTGAGGCCTGTTGCCAGGAACATCTTTCTGTGGATTTAGGACACCAAAACGGGATCCAATGGCCCCCTTGTGCAGGAAACACTGACTCACCAAGTGGTCAGAGTGAAAGGCAAGGAACAGGAAGGCTAAAAAAACAAGGTTGATAACGACACGCGCGCACGCACCCACACACACACCTACAGACTTGGACATGTGGTTCTTGACCCTCCTCATGACCCCTTATGTAGAGGAAATCCCAAGTCACGAGGAAGTCTCATTTCCTAGTTGAAGAAACTTTGCAATTTCCACCACGCCTGACGTCATTCCCAACGGTCTATTCAATCTCCAATTGACCTTAAGTCATTTGCTTTCCCTATCCCTCTGTGACAGATATGGAGAGGAAAAAAAGCCCAATTGTTGCATCCAGAGCCCCTGCCTTGAAGAACTAACAACAATCCAGCACTAAGCTACTATACGTTCAGTCTGCACTACTCACTATTCCAGTGAGAGAGGGAATTACAAGTAGGCCAGTGTGCTCTTAATAACTTACCATGAATCTAAAAATGGAAATGGTGGTTAGCAGCCTTTGAAGGAAGTGTTGTGAAGAGACACATTGGCACCAACAAACAACCTTACAATCACATGTACCTGCAACTTGGAATAGCATGACAAGATAGTCCATGTCAACACAGAGTTGAATGGTTTTCATGTTTGTCACTGAATGTACAGAACACAGGGAGATGAACTATTAGCAATAGCCGATGTATTTTAAAGTGAACTAGTTAACATTTCTATTTAATCCCGTCCAGGATAACGTTGACTAACTGGATAACTGGACACCAGATATGTTGGTTTTAAGTTACACTGGATGGTATCTAATTCAGTGTCCTGAAGTTTCCGAGTAATGAAGGTGGCTGTGAACACAAAAAGAGGGTGCTTGTTGTGACCTAACTGTACCATTGTGTAACGAACAGTGTATAATGCAATCCAATCATGCAGCTCTTCAATATATCCTCCCTTTTAGTCAAGAATGGGTCAAACAGATGTTTAGGTCTGATGAAACTTGAGGCAGTAGCTTAAAGTATATTTGATTGCATTTTATTGTAAGCTGTTTTTATGGCTAATTTATTGTGTTGCATCTTGCATCCCTTATTTAATAGCTCCTTGCTTCTCGGTTGAACCGGAAAGTTGTTCTGGCACTCCTTCGTGAAGGCCATCTCAAAGCCCTTAGTCCTGCCACGAGGACAGAGGATAAAGGATTGAGGAGGGATCTCTGAAGAGCCATGAGCGAGGATACAAGAGAGCAGCCTTTCTGGAAGCCGTGCAGCTGAAAGCCGTTGCTAACTTCGCCCACACAGCTGACGAATTCACATGACGCTTCAGAGGAAAGGACGTCTCGTCCCTCTATAAACACATTTCCTCGTTTCCTCTCTCCTCCTATGATGTCCTCCGTCTCTCCCATGCTTCCTCGGTGGGACGGACTAAGACGCGTGGAAGGGAAGCAAGTGGAGGAACCGGGGATGGTATGGAGTAGGTGTGGTTTTAGCCTGATTGACAGGATCAGACTGACATATGCACATATGCGGGGTGTGGTGCTTGACTCAATTAAGCCCAACAAGCTGCACCTGCAGCTTGTTTAATCAATTAAACCCAGCAAGCTGCAGGCAGACACACTGTAAGAAACCAGATGAAGACAAAAGCTGCTCTTGTTTTCCCACACACCACAACTATGTACCTTTTTTTAAAACTGAACAACTACACTCAGAGCGGGCTGGAGGACACAGCTGAGAGACACTGGAGCGAGCAGGCCGGTTCGGAGCGCAGACGAGAAGTGGCTGGGTGAGTCCCAAACACAGCACAACCCCTATTAGACGTAGGGGAGAGCCACAAGTTAAACTCATTCTCAAGTTAAATGCAGCATGCAGGGATAGGAGAGTTGATTCATGTTATCTGCTAAGCTAGCCTTCAGTATGTGTGTCCTTGGTAGTACGAGCCTAGGTTGGTTTAGCAACAATAGCACCAATCTTGGGTTTTTTATACTGTGTCAATCTGCTCTTTTGAGAAATGCCTCCGGGCATTTTCTGTGGTTGTTCTGCAATGAACATATCTCACCTTCAGGTCTGCCCAGGTTTCTCAACATTAGTTCCCTAACTGAAATCTGTGAATGACTCAGTGCAACTTAAACCACAGACTACCCTCTCAACACTAGAGCTGCAATGATCAATCGACAATCTATTAGTCGATCAACAGATAATTAATCACAAACTATTTTGATAACCATTGGTAATTTGCAGCTTCTTAAAATGTGAGAATGTAATGCTTCTCTGTGTCATATGATAGTAAATTGCATACCTTTTGGGGTTTGGACTGTTGATTGGACAAAACAAGACATTTGACATATTAAAACGGGCATTTCTCACTATTTTCTGACAGGTTATGGACAAAACAATTGAGAAAATGATCAGAAGATTACTCAATAATGGAAATAATAATTAGTTTTGGCCCTAATGCATACAGTATGACGACAAGTCTTCTGTGGAAGCTTATATTCTTTATTCAGAATTCATATTTTTTTTTTATTCCCATGGTATCAGCAGCCTCTGATCCAAGCTCCTAACTCTGAGCCAACTTGAAACAGAGTATGAAGCCTCTATGAAGGTAGATATTCCTTATTCTTAACAAATACTAAATACACTTGGATACATCAATGTCTTATGTCTGATAACATACTATACCATGGTGCATCTGTGTCTGAGAGTTAATATGAAAGCCATGAGGGGAAATGAAATGAAGGGGGAAAAAACATAAATACTGGCGAAGAAAAAAACCTTTTGTTCAAAACATTTTTTTTTCCTTTTTCGCATGACTGTCAGGTCACCAGCTATAACTCTTTGTTATTTACACCCCAGAGTTTTGAGGCATTTTCCATTGGAATGAGAAATGACTAGAGTAGAGTGCCACATGGAGGTTATTATTTACGTAAGCTGGGAATGGATGAAGCTGAACAAATAGCAGCAACGCCTGCTTTATGCCGCCTGGGAATAGCAACTTATTCATTTCCCTCGTTACTGTTTAGAGAGAGACTCATATGGAGCTTCAGTCAATGAGTGACCCTGAGTTCCCACTGAAACATAATGCAAGGTTCAACAGTGTGAACACAATCACTGTTGACACATTGGGATTTATTTTCTCTGTGTTTAGCAGTGTGGTAGCCCCTTTTGGATCTCTGAGACAGTATATTATTAAAAGTCTGATAGGCTTGGGAGTCTCTGCTTCAATATACTGTAAGCTACTGTTACCGCTGCTCCAATTTCTTGGCCTATCCTATGCAGTGAGTGACACAGCATTACTATGACGGTTATAGCATGTTGTTGTGAAACTAGAACTGTCACCTGACAGGCCAGTTTCACTCAAACATAACTTGGGACATAATCAGGAGTTCTCTGTAAAACAATAATTTCGCCTAGAGTTGAAGAACAAGTTTTTGAGAAATCCAGGGTAAAGTTCTTAATCTGATTTAGAATTGCCGACAATAAGTCAAGGGTTAGGCCTGCACATGGATCCCTTCATGGATTTAATAGAATCATATGGTGGATGCCTAACATCTGAATCACATTTTGTATAGTATATACTAAACTTCTCTAAACTATATGAGAGGCTAAGGGAGAAGGAGAGGGAGGTGGGTAGAACGCCCCAAAGAAGCAGAATCAGTGTGTGCGCCTCATGTGATCAGCTTATCCCATTCATGTTGATTTGGATGGTATATTACAGCGTTAGAATACCTTGACTTTGTGTTAATAAAATGGAAACTGAAAAACATACTTTGGTCAGATAAAAGTGAAGCAGCATTTTATATTTCTTGCTCCTGCTAAAAGTTCTTCTGAGTTGTTTCCACAATCAAGCCAAACCAAATGCAATGAGCAACACACAACTAAAACTTATTTTTTTATTAGAAGTGAATGATTTTTGCTGCATCACATTGTGACACAACGTTGCGATTGCTTGACATTTAAACAAAGCATGCAATGTGGGAAAAAGTGTGGCCAAAGGTAAAATTTGATGAAAAATGCAGTTGCAGTTCTTCCTCCAGCCTTCATCTACTTTTTTGATTACATCATTAGCAACAACAAACTGTCCAAGCATTTAGGCAGATAAAATAGTTTGTGTAGGCACTGCCAATCAAGATAGATCGACCAGTGAGTTCATCAGCTGATGGCAAAAGATATTCTTTAGTTATGTAATGATTGAATCTTAGTTCCCCAAATTGCTGACCTGATTATTTAAAGGTTTACAAAGCTATGTCAACTTTGAATAGCAAAATAATTGAGTCAGATTACACAAATTTGCCCGTCCATATTACAGCTAGTCAACCAATAGAAGGAAAAGGTCAAGCCTCCATGACACCTGGTTGTTTGGATTTTTTCTGAAGGGAAGGTCGGACTAGAACACCGTCTTCAGAATATCAGCTGAAGCTGTAGGTGAAGTGACACAGAAGGGTAGTTTGTGGCTACCTTTGCAATTTAAATAACAGAGTATCCTCCCAGGTCTTGATTAGCAGTGGATGGGTGTCACAGTAAATTTGGCTGTTTGGTGGCTTAATAGCGAGAGTGATGGTTCCTATTTCTTGGAAAATGTAGCCCTCTTACACAAACAGCGTACATTCTTGCAAGACATTTCAAAGGGCCAATATTGCACAACGAAAACAGCAATCAAGAACGCAGAGCTTTTGTCAAATACGCTCTACTGCTTGCAGTAAAAAGATTGTGTCATATTGAAGCACAGTCAACAGAAAGGAGGAGCGCTGCTTTGTAGTAAAGAAAGTCATTAGTACTCACAGTAATAACAGCTTTGCTAAGGCAGAGGGAACCGCGACAGCCATACTCCGTCTCATCCTGAGACTTGTAGTAGCTCAGTGTGTTGTTTTTCAGGACCACCCAACGGTCCTGCCATCCATGGATGTAATTTGTCCACTGAAAAATAAAGCGCTTTAATTAATATCTTTTGTATGCTGAGGGTCAAGAGAAATAAAAAAACATTTCTACAATGTAATGGAATATTATGTCTTTGCAATAAATACCACCTTCCTTTAAAATAAATACCACTTTCCAGTTGTTGTTGTTGTTGTTGTTGAGACTACTACTTTGGTTCTTTGGACGTTTATTCAAATGGTTAAGAGGCTGCACTTTGTGGTGATGTTGTATTGAAAGGTTTCCTGTCTTCATTAAAGGACTGTTTATTTGAAAGTTTCCATTTTACTGGCAACTCAGTGTACATTACAAACGTAAAAACTACAGTATGTGTATGTTTGCACTGATGTGAGTTGGCTCACATGTGGGATTTAATGGCCTCATTAATCCTCACAAGATTTATGACGTGTAAAGGGCTTAGTATGATTGAAGAGGTGAGCTTTTCTGAATGCAGATCGGCTTAATCTCACAATATGCTTGGCTAGCGGGTCAGCATGCAATCTGTTTAGACACAGTGACATGAATACCACGTTAGCTTGTGACAGCTTAACTAATTAAAACTGTTCAAAACAAAGTGAGCAGAAGCATTTGGCCAAAAAGGTTACCAAGACTTTGTCTAGCCGGAGATTTAACTCTGTTTACTGAAGAAAACAGAATAGATCAACAATAGCTTTTTTTTTTTTTTTTAACACAGTGCGCACAGTGCAAACATAGTTGACTTGTACCAGCATCCTAGCAAAGGTTTTCCTGCACTGTTGTCAACGCAATATTTACAGGATCACTGATCATTTTCCCTTAACACTAACACCCTTTGCTGTATCCACATTATCATAGTAGACATGGCAAAGGAATATGCAGAGGGCCTGCTTTAACCTTTTTGAAATGAGCCGTTCAGTAGTCGATTACAAAATCAGCACAACGACTTTTAATCTTTTCGATAGGGAAACGTTAATGTCTGCACATGTAACGGTACACTAGGCCAAAGAATAGCTGCACTACTTAATTATACTGGTAACAGAACTGTGCAAACATTTCTATGCAACTGAACACCTAAAGGTTTAACATTAATATACAGGTAATCTCACATGTATAAACCTGGAATGAGCTATGCACTTTTAGCTCCACTCATTACCACAGTAAATGAGGGATCTATGAGCTAATGTAGCTAGCTGCTGCATTACATACCCCGCTGCTCATTTTCAATGGGGGGGGGGCTTTTGCTTCAGTGGGGATTACCGGTCTATTCCTGAGCGGCGAATTTTATACAGTGGTGTATTTGCCGTGCAAGACAGAGCTAATCTTTCGGTCCAAAACAAACATAAGTTGATTGCACAGTTGTTGTTGTTGTTGTTGTTGTTGTTGTTCTTCTCCCTTTTGATTCCCCAAATTGTTATTAAAATAAAGCTGTCAACTCCTGAATAGCAAAATAACTGAGTCATATTACACGAATTAGCACCTCCATATAACAGTTAATTCATCCCTTTTAGTATGGCTCATCCCTCAGTCACGTCTATTCCATTCATAAGCAATGCTGCGCATTATTTGTTGTGGTGGAAATATACCCACTGTGATTATTATGTGTTTGCAACCCAAATGCCTTAACGCCACAACACCTGGCTGTTTGGCTTTTTCCTGAATTAGGACTTGGCAGTGACATTGACCGAGCTAACTCGGAGGAAATCGAGTTTGGCCAAAAACATGACTTACCTTACTAAGGACTCCGCTCAAGTCGACGACGCCGACAAGATGTCCAGACTCATCTCTGGGCTCTACATCTTCCTCGGAACCGGACGAGTTCCAGCTCTGATTGTCTGACATTTCCTCAACGCTATTTGGCTTTTAAAGTATACAAATTATATCAACTTGGTATTTGACGCTCAGGTGTATTACATTTACGCTCACGGGACCTGAGTGAGAAGCAATTTAAGCAGCAACAGTTCACCGAATCATGTTGTTATTACTGACTAGTAACGTTACCTCTGAGTGCACAAGGAGTTAACCCAAATAGCTGAAGGCTGGACAGGATCGATAACGTTAGCTACTAAGCGTTAGCTCCTACCGCGTAAATACACGTTGGTTAGCTAGCTAGCTAAATAAATCGGCACATATTCTGTGGTTAAATTGTCCAGGTAAACGTTCTAATCCTGTAACGTTACTGGCTGTAACGTTACCTTCCGTCCCCAGAAGTAGCAAAAAAAGGATGAAATGCAGATAAACGCGCTCCGGCAAGCTTCAGCAGTCACAATGTAATCCGTCGCTGACTTTTCAGAGAAACGCAGTGGCCGTGGCAGCGGTTTTTGTTCCCCTCTGTACACTGATGACAGCTCTCCAGTTCAACGCCATGTTTCAACTGACGTCTGGAGGTTCTTCTCGGTGGCTGAACCGTGAGCGCGTGTTGCAACTTGTGTGGTGCGCAGGGGCGCTGGCTCGGGTGACGTCACCAAATCCACTCCTTTTGGAAGCAGGCTCCGCCCCCTGTTTATACCACTGAAAATAGACTGAGGAGGAGTACCTGGATATAGACTGGGGCTTCAAGGAAATAGACTAAGAGCACAAGAAAATACACTGAGGAGTACAACAGTGTGATGCTCCAGATTCACTATTCCTTCCCTCTCTTCAATTGTTATTGACTTCTCTTTTTATTGCACTATAATCATCTCAACATAGACAATAATTTTCTCTTTTTATTGCACTATTTGCACATAACACTGTACATTTCATATTTTATTTATTATTACTGTATATTTGTTTTTATTATATATGTTAAAAGTCTGGATAATAAATGTTGTTTGTATATGTTGTTTGTATACCTGGAGTGGTAACAAAAATAATTTCCCCCTGGGATTATTAAAGTATTTCTGATTGATTCTGATTGTATATTTCTTGTAAATTTGTAAACTCTATTGTATTGTTATACTGTATACTTAACAGTATTTTTTTTTATATATTTCTTACTGTCCTTTCTGTTTTTATTAGGGCCCGAGCGCTGACAGCGCTTGAGAGGCTTAACATATTCAAAAACTCACCAAAATTGGCGGTCGCATCAAGCCTGGTGAAAATGTACGTATTTTAAGGGTTTCGGGAACAGGCGCACAAAAATGGCTCACTAGCGCCCCATACAAAGTTAAAAAAAAAATTGAGCCCCTGCAGTACGTTTAACGTAGACTCACGAAACTTGGTACACATATGTAGCATGTCAAGACTTACAAAAAACCTCTGATGCCATACCCTAAACCCAACAGGAAGTCCGCCATTTTTTAATTGAAAGTTCGAAATTAGTGCGATTTTGGCCATTTCCACATCTCATACTTTAACGAACTCCTCCTAGAGATTTCAGCCGATCAACTTCAAATTTGGTCTGTGCCATCTTAAGACATTAAAGATGAAAAGTTATTAAGAGAAAAACTTTTTGTCATAGAGCATGGCCGTGGCAGGGCGGCCATTTTTTGCGTTTCACCATCGAAACAGAAAGTGGGTGTAACTTGATTGTACATTGCCCAATTGGCTCAAAACCTTTCATGATTCATAAGACTCTAACTCTGAGGACATTAACTGGACAAAATTGACTCAAAGTCATAGCGCCCCCTAGTGGCAACAGGAAGTAGGTCTAAAAGTCAAGGTGCTATACTTTAATGAACTCCGCCTAGAGATTTCATCCGATGGACTTCAAATCTGGTCTGTACCATCTCAACACCTTAAAGATGAAAAGTTATTAAAAGAAAAACTTTTCGTCAAACAGTGTGGGCGTGGCGTGGTGGCCATTTTGAGTGTTTAGCGTAGATGAGAAAGTGGCTGTCTCTACAGTGTACATTGTCATATCTGCTTGAAATTTCACACAATCAACAAGAGTCCAGGCCTGAGGACATATACAGGCCAATATTGACTTTTGATCATAGCGCCCCCCGCTGGCAACAGGAAATCAGCCTTATATGACAAACATCATTCGATTTACATGAAACTTATGTGGTCTACATGTGATACTGAGCCGCCCCTATACTTTAACCACGCCCACTTAATCAGGCCACGCCCCGTTTCATAACATCTGAAACATTTAAGGTAGAGTCTTGTGTGAGGTATCAATGAATTCAGCAGAGACTTCCTTTTTTATTGGTAAAGGTTTGCCCCGACCCCTACGCTTTGGCCACGCCCCCTTTCACAGCTAATGAACTATAGGACGTAGATTCTTGTGTGAGGTATCATTGAACTCAGCAGGGAGTTCCCTTTTCATTGGTGACAATTTGCAGTGTCTGAGTGCCGCGCAAATGCATGGTCACAAGGAGCGGCGTCCGCCAGTAACCCCGACACGTGCAGAGGCACGAGGGCCCGTCCAACGCTGCTTGCAGCTTTAATTCTTCATATATTTAGTGAATGTTGTACTTTGAGAGCAAAGATTAACCAGAGTCAAATTCCTTGTATGTTTACGCAAACATGGCCAATAAAGCTGATTCTGATTAAGTAAGAGACAACTATTAACCTAATTGAGCTTTAACATACTGGAAGTGAAATTCTAAATCTTGATTTAATTAGTGTTGCACTTTTTACTCCACTACATCTATTAATTATTTAATAATGTAAAGTAACCAACAAACATGTAATTGTGTTTTATTACAGATGAGACCTAATTGATCCACAGGGTGGATTTCACAAGCTTCCCAACAGTATAAAGTTTACCATCCAGTATACTAGTTACATCCAGTAATATAATGTGATTGTGAAAAGGGCCATTCTGCATAATGTTAATACTTTTGTACTTTTACTTTAGTAAGATTTTAAAAGCTACTTCCACCACTGATATTTTATACGTTCAGATAAGTATTGCTTTCTATTCAGTTGCCAGGGGCAAAAATGAGCTAGACTATTAACCCTACTGTTTGTGGTTATTCCTTTAAACACAAATATATTCTGGAATAAATTTAGGATTAAGAAGAAAATGGGCTGGAGTGCTCAGAAGTTCAAACAGATAATAAAGGTGCTCTTTGGAAGGGAACACAAAAGATTTAAAAAGGAGAAGGGTCCTATGCACTCTTCGCAAAAAAATTAAAAGCCTTTATTTTACTTTTTAACTTTTTGCAAAAAGAGTGCCTAGGACCTTTCCTCTTTTTTGAAATTTAGGATTAACTTTGGCACCATGGCAATTTTTAACAGATAATAATGCAAGACCTGTCCTAAGCACCATTGAAGTGGATATTGTGTATTCAAACAAATTGGCAATAAATCGAATTAACCAAAAAAACAACTGGCTTGTTTTTGTAAATTAGATCCAATCGTGATACACATTTCCTCATTACATACAGTAATGATTCTTGTTAGCCTTAAACCCTCTGACCCTCTACATTATCATTACCAAGAGTTTAACACTCATAAGGTCAGCTAATCTGCTTCGTCAAGATAGTGACAGCTCACTGGATATCGGTGAGACACGCCACCATCTGTTTTCATCTGGGGGGGAAGGGAAGTGTTTTGGTTTAAAATAAATATAACATAATTTAATGATGGTGAAATTAAGCACATCAACTTTATAATGAGGACCTCCAGCAGGGGTGATTCTAGGATCAGACCTTTAGGGGGGGCTCAGCCCCTAAAGAGAATGTGACACAGATACAGTGCCCCCCCTGCTAAATTATTAATTTCGTGAATTTTCTGAGTTAGCTACTGAACAACGTCAGCTAACGTTTTCAACTAAACCTGACACTTTATAAGTCACAGTAAAACCTGACACTTTATAAGTCACAGTAACACAATTTTCTCACATTCAGCCATTTTAGTTGCTTACGTTTCAATTTGGGTTCTAATCTGCGCCATGAAATTACCAACTTCTTACCAATGTTAAACTTCACAACCGTCTCCTGCTCTCCCTCTGACGGATCAGATAGAGACTCAGCCAAAGGCGGGAGTCTGGCACAACCTCCTCTGATTGGCCAACAGTAAGTTTCTGTTAACCCTTTCCTTGACTGGGTTACAGGTGCGTAGTATCAGCGACAGCGACATAGGATATTAAACCTGTTTCAAGCCCTTAGAACCTGTAATTGTTTGTCCTTCGTCACTAACAGACAAGTTCACAAACTCTCACTTGAAGTGCCAAAATTGATTGAAAAAAACAAATAGCCCATGGCCTCCAGAGCCCCAGCATCACCTCCTGAGAGAGTCTCCAGAGTACCTTTACCAACCAGCAAAAGACTGCAGTCATGATCAGTACTTGTAGGTATTTACAATGCCTGGCCACAGGAACATTAGCAGATATGTGAGAGGCCCAAGGATTCATTGGCAGGGCAAAGGCAGAGATATTATCCACTGAAAAATCTATATGTTCATGCATTTGTTGATGGCTACAATCTTGAGCTTTTATCTGTTCATAAATCAGAATGCATGACCACTTTGCTTTAATGCTTACACACGGAACAAACGGCTCCTGATAACTTCCACAGAAGCACCGTAGAGAGTATTTTGCTGCGACTGAGCCACGGTGGTATGCCAGTTGCACCGACGAGAGTCAGAAAGACTTATTAAAAAATGGCACATTGTGGGAACTGTGCTCCCAAACTTGGACACCCAGGTCAAAGTCTTGTTTTTCCCATGCCATCAGGGAAGAGATACAGAGCCATCGAAGCCTGAACAAACCGACTGAAGAACAGCTTTTCCCCCAGAGCTGTAACCTCCATCATCCCCCCACCCACCCTTCCATAGCTGTTGAGGACTGACTCTAAATATTACCACCCACCCCCAACTGCTGCTAAATGTACTCCCAACACTTTACCTGACGTCAGGAGCATAGCACAAAATTCTAGGCCCTGTAGAAAGGCATTTTCTATGGGCCCCTCCCCGCATCTACAGCTATTCATTCTAGCATCTTTTTGGGCCCTCCTCACATGAGGGCCCTGGGTACTAAGTCCCCTTTTTCCCCCCAGTCCGACGCCCCTGCCTGACGTGTTTTGTAATACTTTATTTATTTTTTTAACCTTTTTTAGTACCTTGTTTGTATCTTGTTTTTATCTTGTTCTGTATTGCTGCGGGTCACTAAAAAGTTAACAAATGTAATTGTGTTGTATGCCTTCAATGACAAAGTGTCTTATGTCCTAAACATGTTTGTGTTCTACATTTCTTTTGTTTTTATGTTTCAGTGTCAATGGATCCACCTGAGTAATGTCTACAAATTAAGTACAGCATCCTTCCTTTTTCTCATCGGTTCAGTCAGGGTTTAACATAATAATACACTATAGTTTGAGGTTTCCATGATTTGGTAAAATAAACAGCCCATAAAAATGCTTGCAGGATAAAATAAGTAAAGTGGCTTTGTGATAAACTCTAGTTTAGTTTAACACTTATGTCACTTATTATGATGTTAAAACAGATTCATTCATAAAGAATGTTCCCTCTCTTTGTCTCCTTTCCTCCCTTGACATAAGCCTGTGCCAAGCCTGTATACTTATGTGAGCCATGACTCATGTGATAATCCCTGTGTGATTTACACACACACACACACACACACACAGTCTCCTGATTTTCAAACACCCGTGTTTCAGTGAGTTACAGAAGAGGGGTGTCCTTTTAGCCATGTCATGGGTTTAGTGAGTCTGATGCCTTTCCATGAAATCATGAGACCTGGAACTGGAGAAACCACAAGACTTCTATTAGCTGCACAATCCAACTCTTCTCTTCCATTACAAGGAAATGTGTGAGTGGCAGGAAGCTTGCCAGATTTCAGTTAACAGGTTTTTGAAAGCTGTAGCCACTGTGGTGTAGTGAACTCACTATACTAATCTAGATAGAAAATGTTGTATTAATGGTTTTCTGGTTTCCTTCATCAGAGCAGATCATTTTTAGACTCTTAACAGTAATCAGACGGGATAAACACACTACAAGAGAGGGAAGTACAGTGTAGTAAAAGAGGAAAACAAGACGAGGTCCTTATCTCACACTTTATGGGGGGAATCATTCAACCAGTATTCGGATCTGTCGCTTTAGTAAAAATACTACAAGTAAAGGTCCTGCACTGAAAATAAGTTATAGTATGTAAGTATAATCAGGAAAATGTCCCCTGGGACAATTTTTGCAACTAATTGTTTTCATCATGAATTAATCTGCTGTTTCGATGGAATAGAAAAACCTCAACATTGTACAAGTGTTTGAACCATGAAATGCTTTTTTAATGAAAAATGATAAGCTCTTATCAAAACTTTTTGTGCAAAATCTTAATTTGTAAAGTAACTGAACCTGTCAGATAAATGTAGTTCAGTAAAAAGTACAATATTTCTCTCAAATAGAAGTATAAAGTGGCATGAAAAGAAAAGACTTAACTGTACCTCAGAAGTGTACTTAGGTACTGTTCTTGAGTAAATGTACTTTGTCACATTCCACCTCTGCTCGCTGCCAACCCCATGCGGTGCTGCCTGGGGAATGGTGTGGACATAACCTGTTGTTTGACTGGATCGTATTAAGGCAGCTGATTTGAACACAGTGACATACAAATTGTCCCTGACTTAGTGGATCTGTGATTCATTTAGAGGCCAGGAGTTAAGGGCCATGACTCAGGCAGGGCTGATCAAGCGGTAATGTGATTAAATCACATCCTCTTTCGAGCTGCATATTCCACACGGCTCAGCAGCTCCAAACGGGCAAGAGGGAAGGAAGCAGCTGGCTCACCAGGATGGATTATTTAACTTCATATTTGTGTCATACACTTCCTAATGGACAGGAATATAAAATCACGGAAAGTGTTTTTTTTCCAACTTAAGTCATATGCTCTGAGCCACTCCTTCAAGGTGTTTGACTGCACTGATTGTAGTTTTTCCAGTTCATAGAGTGGTGAGGTTTTCCGAAGACATTTATGAGGCTATTTTACACCAGCTGCATGTGGACGTGACTGCCGAGCAGTAGTGTGAGGGAGGACAATCCCAGGGAAAGTCTTGCATAAGAAACCTTGGGAAAGGTTGGACCAGAGTGCATGTGACCTGCCTCATATGCTTGCTGTGCCCTCTGCCGGTGGCCCGTGCTGTCATAAACATACTGCAGACAATAATAAAGTGTGTGTGCGTGTTTGTGTGTGTTGTGTGTTGTGTGTGTGTGTGTGTGTGTGTGTGTGTGTGTGTGTGTGTGTGTGTGTGTGTGTTTTTCATGGTGCAACAGCTGTGACACTAATCCTGACACCATAACATCCTTTACTAGACGACTCGGAAACCAGGAGGAAGTATTAAAATGTTTACAGGCTGCATGCGTCTGCATTATGTGCAGGAGTGTGGTTTATTTGGAGGAAATGGCACCCCATACTAATCGTTATTCATAAATCTTATTTAACCATTTCATTTTAAGTTGTTAAAGTTTAATTCATTGCTGATATTTTGTGATATGTTGTGGATTTTGTTTTAAATTTCTCTACAAAAATTAAAAATAAAACGGGAAAATGAAGTAGGACAAAGATTTGTACTTTTACTCTACCTTAAATTTAGTGTATTTTGTCTGCAGTATGTTCCTTTATAATAACATTATGTATATAGCACCTTTGAACAACACATTTAGAAATCTTTTACAGTAAAAACAACACAGACAGAAGAATGAGGAAGCACCGCCATCTGTTGGCCGAGCCCAGTACATGCTGTACAGTTTGAACCTTTATGCTGCTGCAGTAAAAAATAAAAATCCCAACATTTGAAAGTCTCACAGTGTAGCACATTGTAGTAACATTAAGCTGGATCGATCGATTTTGAAACATCACATCAATAAATCAGGTCTTCGCTGTATTCCTGTGTTGACAATCAATGAAAAAATGATGCTGCGTGGCAGACAAAAACGATTACGGTTACTGAATACAGTTCTGTGACGTATGATTTACTATTACTCTCGAACAAATCATCTGGGTTCCCATGTTTTGCCGGAAGTTAAAGTAACTAGAGGGGTCAAAGGTTATATGATGCCACTGACAGGCGACCAAACAAAATGTCCCGTGTCATTGAAATAAAATCAGATTTTTTGGGGGTTTGAACATAGTTGGAAACATTTAGGATAATGTAAGACACAACACAACCACATATATAATATAGGTATAGTCCATTTTAGACGTTTTAATGCAAAAAATATGACATATTGTACTGTGCAGGGTGCACAAACGTAAGCCCCAAAGGCATATTTATAGTTTATCTTTGACTGTCCATGAAGCACTGTGAGGTGAGAATGGAGAGAGAAACTGTTTAAAGAAATGAGCAGTTTCACACTCAGACATTTCAATGTGAGTCCAGCCACACAGATCAGTGTGGACTCATGCATTTATGGATGCTGTCTAACCAGTTTCTGTCCTCGCTGCTCTACTGTCCAGACAGGCAAATATTTGCCTTGGGTGGCTCCAACTTCCTCCTCTGCAACAGAAAGAAAGCACTGTTGAATTTCATTTTAAATTGTCCCACCTTCTCAATTCGCAGGCACACACACACACACACACACACACACACACACACACACACACACACACACACACACACACACACACACACCTGCTCAGCAACTCATGTTGGACTGTTTAGGTAAGTCTGAAGAGTTGTAGGTAACTAATTAATGTAGACATTTTTTTCTATTTTTAAAACCAATACATTGTTTTTGTGTGTGACTGAATTAAATACAGTACGTCATTACAGTGATCCAGTCCCTAAATGTTGTCGATATAAAAGTGGATGAATTAAACTACTGTAGTGGAAGTTTTCTTGTTAACAGCAGGAGAGTAGATTTAAAATTAACACAAGGAATGAAACTAATAAAGATTTACTGAGAATGAAACCAAAGTTTGGTCTTTTAGTAATTATTTATATTTGCAAATATAGGAACACGGTTTCACAAGTACAACAGCACAGTGGGAAAGTGTATTCAACGAATGAGAAAAAGCACACAGTTTGCATCTTCAGTGAGACAGAAAGACATGACCCTCTTTCTAAACATGACTCACACATTTCTTACAATCAAACATAGTCAGACATTCAGGAGCCACTTCACTTCTTCCCCTCTGTACCACTTTCTACCCCAAGGTTTAGACATCCCGTTTATCTCAACTATGTGAGTTGTCTCAACTATCCAGGCAGAAATAACATAGTTTTAGAGAGACCTTGTAGTCCCTATCTGTTCAGCGTACATATTACGTTCCCAGACTTGGTGGCTCTTACTTTCAACATGTGAGAATAAGAAAAAAAAAAAACTCACCTTCAGCATTGTGAGACAAAGTAAAACAGAAATAAGACAAGAATACAAAGAAAAATTTTGCCATTACACTACACTAAGATTTTATTTTTTATCATTTTCATCCTTTTATCTCCACATACAATCATATTATCATGCTTCAGAGTTCTCAACTGAACATCAACATCACTTCAAGTGTATAAAGAAGTCTATAAAACAACTTACAAATGAAGTTGCCCTACTGAACATATACAGACAGATAACTGGTATAAGATTCCCTTTGGAGACTAATTCAGCTCACATGAAGTCATTTCATCATTGAACCTATATTTTGCTCTTTGGGGAGCCTAGGTCATTCATGAACTTTCTCCAGCTGGTTCGGTGTTAGGCGGTCTTCTCTGCTTCCTTTCAGGATGATTTCCTTGAGCTCTGCATCCTTTCAGGATGATGTTTCTTTGAGTTCTGCCTCCACAGACCTTTTCAAGCTGTTCCTGGGTCTTCCTGGCTTTCTTTCCCTCCACATGAAGTACTCAGAGGTTTTATTTATCACGCAAATGCAGAAGTCCCCGCTCATTAGTGTCCACTGCTTGTGCTCTTTAGTCATGAGTTAAATGAAAAAGATTGATTTCTTGATTTCTTTAAGATGCATCTTGAGACCCGCTTTTATTCTCTGGCTTTTAATTGTGTTTTTATGCTTGTATACATATGTGTCTGTCTTTGTAAAGCACGTTTGCTTTTTAAAGTGCTCTATAAATGAGAACTTAAATTTGATTTTCTTTCTTGTTGACTGCAGTGCTGCAAACTGAAAAAAAGAAAGCAATTCTACATCTTCATCACTATCTACAATAGTGTTAGATGTTACTGTAATTACATGGACTTTCACCTCCAGTAAGGCATGGTACATTTTTTGCAAATTATGTTTATGAACCAGTAACCTCAGTAAAAATAGTGGTTTTGTGTCTATAACAATACAAATTTGTATAGAAAACTAGAAAGAGTTGTCCGTTGGATCAGCGTGCCATACTGTCAGTGTGCTATTGATACTGTAAACCGGACATAGTGGGCGACTTCATACTCTAGAGCAGGGGTCTTGTTTTTTAAAAACCAAGGACCCCTTAACTGAAAGAGAGACGGATCAGGGACCCCCACTACATAAACTTGTACTTTATAAACTATAAAATGAAGTTGCATATTAAACTGGGCCTACAATAATGTCTATGACCTTACCTATAGGCCAGTAAGCCTTTCATCAGTGAGGATTATATGCTAATAATATGTTAGAATTATGTTAAAACATTTTAATTTGTGAAAAAACTTTTAAAATTTGACAATAATTTGGAGGCCCCCCTGCAGTGACTTTGAGGACCCCCTGTTGAAGATCTCTGCTTTAAAGACCAAAGGGAGGAAAACTACAGAGCTCCTCTGTATCCAGTATGACCTGTGGGGGGCAGTGTGGTGTTATGGATAAGTAGACTCAAGGATCCTTTCTCGTTTTTTTTTCTTCACGTTAGACATGTTGAGCAAGTGCACCAGCAGGAAACAATAACACCAATAAGTAAAGCTTTCTTCTTGTTTAATCTATAGGATACAGTGTAACTAAAGATGGTTATGCTAGAAGTCCATATTTACTTTTTTTGAACAAACATTTTTGAGGCATAACTTCTACTTTAAACATTACAGGTGATTAAACCATTGACATTTTTTCTTATAGTTAACATTCTATTAAGTTTTTAAAATCAGCCTCAACTAAGCTCTGGTTAGCCACTTGTTTATTGCAAGATTATGCCAAATACAAAGGAAATATAGAATACATCTTGCAAACTGAATGTATAAGAGCTGGATCAGTTTAAACGCAGTGATTTACAGTAACTGGGGTACCAACGACTCTAGTAACAAACCAAGAGCATTTTTAAACAGCTTCAATTCAAATCCTTCAATTCTAACAATTTATTCCATCATCTGAGTTGACCGCAGTCATCAACTTGATCCTGATTCTGTATTTTTCTTTTTATAATACCTCAAAAATGTATACAGTACTTTAAGTTGGAGAAATGGAGAAACCCTTTCATAGAGCTATCTTAATAAGCCTGAAAAGTATCCCAGTCTTAAAACTATCTGACATGAGAAGCATGAGGATTCAATGTTGGATGTAGACCCTTATGTAGCTCCTGTCATTTACCACTTCCACGTACCGCCTGCTGTTTTAGAGTCAGTTACAGTTGAGCGAAGTCAAAGTATAGCTAAGAAAGTGTGCTGAAGTGGTACATTCAAAATGCTATCAAATATTACACATTCATACTGTGACTGGGCCCTGTGGCACTTGAGCCATTTCATACTCTACAGAGTGGCCAGTCTGCTTGTTGCTGTCTATTTAAAGGCAGTCCAGTCTCTGTTGTTATTTGAATGCTGAATTTTATTGAAAGGATAGCCCCTTGAGATGGAGCATCTCATTTCCGAGGGGGTCCTATAATCACAAATACATAGTTATAAAATACATACAAACAAAACAGCGTTACATAGCAAACATACACTACACATACACAGACACAGACAGCTTGCTCACCCTCTCTCACCCACACCCCCAGCTGTTTCTAAGATGAGAAAATAAAGATTTCCTGAATCAGCGGTAAGGAAGATTATTCCAATCAAAAGAAGCTTTTTCACATGCAAACATAACACAGCAAAAGCAATTTCTACATACTAAAACTTAGGTCTCTGAATGCCGTTTACTCAGGATACTGTGTGTGTGTGTGTGTGTGTGTGTGTGTGTGTGTGTGTGTGTTAAAGACAACAGAGCAGAACGCCGCCTGAAATACAGCTCATTTGTCAGTGACACGGGATTGCTTTGACCTTCCCAAGACAGGCAGGCTTTGCCGACTCAGCGGTTTCTCTTTCTAGCCGAATTACAGTCGTCATCCGCATGAGTGAGAATGGCTCCCCTCATACACAACAAGCAGTTTAACAAACATGAGCTAAGGCAAAGCAGGAGGTCTGGGAAGAGTAATACTTTCTATGGATATCGTTGTTCACTTACTGTACACTCCCCCCAAAAACAGGGCAGTTTTACAGGTGAAATCCTGTATAGAGGGTGTTCATGATGCCATAATAAAGAGCAGGAACACCTATCTTCATAACAGTGTTGGCAATCCTGAACTGTTAGAGGTACAGACACTGGGCCATTTGTGGTGATTAGAAAATGCTTCATTTTTGAGATGAAAAGGAAGTTTGTTTTCAAAATTAACTTTTTTGTCCACCACCCAAATGGCTAGTGAATGTTCAAATCTTTACCAGCCACACAATGGTTTACCATTGGTTTTTGGCTGGTGAATGAAGCAAATCCACTTGCATATTTTACCAGCATTTGGCTGGTGGATGGTGCTAATTTTGAACCCTGCTCCAGAACATACCAATAATAGCTTTAATGGTGTTTATTGCTTTGCTGCCTTTGAAGACATTGGGAATGGATAACTTGTCATTTTGAAATGCATCATGAAACAACATGAATATGTTTCATATGTTTTCCTGTCAAAGTTTTTTTGTGTGAAGTTCTTATCTGAGTGGAGAGTCCAAGGACAGAGGCAGTCGTGTGATTGTTCAGCTCTCCAAGAAGAAAATGGGATTTTAGGGGGTTATGACTTGATTTGACATACTGTCACTTTCGTCGGTACTTGGTAGTTTTATATATATATCATACACTGAGTTATGACATGCTGTTTGTGTTGTAGTAACAGTATTGGCACACGTGCAAACTATAGCTGGTTGCCTGACTTGTAACACTTTGTCGCACTGTGTAACCTGAGTTAAAAACACCCTATATAAATAAAGTTTTACTTATTTAGAGTAGTTTACTAACTGAGAGCCAGGGTTGTATAAATAACAAATGACAGCTGTGTAAAATACATGAACTGTTAATCTCTATTTAAAAAAAAAGATTATACAGAACTACGAATAAACAACCAGTAGGCTACACTGCTGCACTGTCCTCAGATATGCTGTTCCTGTTTTTGTGTCTCTGTTACTTTCCATGGTTTGTTCAGTTTTCCCTACTAACAACACAATAGAACCAAGTGTTATGGTTTCATTGGGCTCGCTGATGCAAAAGCACTAAACATCTATTATATTGCTATTATTCAGGCTGCCTGTGCACACTTTTTAGGTCACTGTGAATACTGAGAAAAAAACAAAACAAACAAGAAACTTAACTGTACAAGAAATGCACAAACCGAAAAAGAAATACACCCAGACAACATTTAAGCATTTTAATCTATTTAAACATTACCAAAGGTGTACAGCGGATCTTTATACACAGCAGATAATTTCCCTTGTCATAGCAAGAAAAGCACATTACTTACCAACATTCATGATGGATCTGCTCCACAAAAATGTCCCAGTCAGTCATGCCAGTGAGGTGGCGTGCACACCTTTAAAGTTAATGATTACACCTGTGTTTGACAAGTCAAAATGTCCGTCCTGAGAGAGGTATATCGGGACAGACCTGTTAGCCTCTCTTTGTCTCTCTCCATGGTGCTGAACTCTTTCAAAAATATTCTTCTAATTAAACAATTCCAATCCTACACTGCCTCATATTTTGAATAGATTGTGAAGATTATTGTAGCCGAGCACAGCTAGGATAATAAACAACAACAGCTGCTCTGTTCCATTTGAAGTATTTTGAGAAGCCATGCATGACAATAACAGACCCTGCTGGCCAAAATCGATTCATTACACTGGTTCTTTTTCTGCTATGTCATGTCACAATATCTAGTGTGAGAAAGAACTATTGACGGAAACTAGCGCAGTCAGCCAGAAGAACAACGTTCTGTAACAATATGTAGCAATCTATACTGTGGCATGAATATTAAAGGAAGAGTCAAGACACTTTGAAATATGCTTATTCACCTTCTTGCAGAGAGTTAGATGGATAGATAGATAGATAGATAGATGACTTTATTAATCCCTGCGGGGAAATTAAAGGTGCTCTAAGCGATGTTGGGTGACGATACTTCTTGTTGACGTTCGAAGTATTGTCAAACAAAACGAGGCTAGCTCGCCCCCCCCTCCTCTTCATCCCGTCCTCTCCCCCTCCCTTCTGTGCTTCCGCGCACTAACCCCCCAACCCCCACCCCCAAATCCTTCTGGTCAGTTATTGGCTGGAACGCTGGAAGACTGTTTGTTATGTTTGGTGGTGCATGTTGGGGCAGTTTGTTTTTGTTGGCGTTTGTAGAGCCTGGGCTGTCTACAGAGAGTGTGTTCAGGGGACAGGCAGCTAGCGGATAGTGAGGAGATGTTTGCTGTATGTGATAAAAAATGTTGTAGCCTAAAAAACGTGTGACATTGCTTAGAGCACCTTTAAGGTGTCTTCGCAGCCAGGTACCTTAAATACAATTACAACTTAAAACACTACTATTAATGTAGTACAATACAAATGCACTTAAAAAGGAGGGATACAAATACAACAACAGTGGGAATGCATTGCACATGTGATAAATAGATAAGGTTCAGAGAGGACATAAGGCAAATATATTGATATGATTGCAAATAAATATTATCAATAGTATATAAATATATAAATGAGTGGAGTGTTGAGTTGATGGAGACTAATAGTGGTCATCTAATAGAGGAAGATGAGTTATAAAGTTTGCTGGCAGCAGGCAGGAATGATTTCCTGTAGCGGTCCTTTAAACAGCGGGGTTGAATGAGTTGGTTGCTGAAGGTGCCCTTAAGATTGTCTAGTGTTTTGTGGAGGATTGAGGGTCATGATCTATATTTGCCAGCAGTTTTGCCTGCATTCTGTCTCCGACCACCTCCTCCACAGAAGCAAGCTTAGCGCCAACTACAGACTCAGCCTTTTTAATGAGTTTGTTTAGTCTGTTGAGATCAGACTTCTTCTTTTTTTTAATCTGTAAGAGTGGTATCGATCTGCTCATCCAACGCTCAGCAAGAGAGTGAATAGCCTAAGCGTATTTCAAAAATGTCAAACTATTCCAAGAATTAGTTGTTGTGCAGTATGGACAGAGAAAATCTGTCAGATGTAAACTTTCTGAAACGCACAGGGCGAGTGCTGCTTACAGCTAGGTGTCCCTCGCTGATTGTATATTCTGGTAGAAGACTAACTATAGATTTTCTCAGAAAAGCCTTTGTTCTCACCTCCTCACTCACTGTCTTTGTGGATGATACAGGCTGCGAATATAACGGTCACAAAATAAGCCTTTTTGTCTGTACAAATCTCGACAGCACACTGGTCTTGAGGAAACTTGGCTAAACGCTGACTAACTGAGAAAAGAACTCTGTTTGACATTTATTGTAACAATGATCTTAGATTTGACTCCTCTCATCAATCCCCAAAATGACTTGCCTCCTGATTCTCTGCCATCGTCATTCTCTCCGAATCAGAAACAGGATGTGTGCTTAACCTTCAGAGGACCGCTGACAGTTTATAAGAGGAGAGGAGGAGCTTCTGGAAAAGATGTCTGCATTTACAGACCCACAGTTCATATGCAGTCGTACAAGAAAAAGGAAATAAGAGCCAAAGCATCAATTTCTCACATACATGTGTGTCGGTTAACTCAGTACAGCCTATAGGAGATAGCCTATTGCTACTATAACTCAGGGACTTTTTTAAGCCAAGGACCCCTTAACTGAGAGAGGAAGATCAGTAACCCCCTACTATATACTGTATAAAATTAAGTTGCACATTAAACTGGGCCTACAATAACGTGTGGGGGCGGCCTAAAGCCTTGATACATACCTTTTAGTGCATAGAATACTAAGCTATTCAAATAATAATTTTTGTCATGATTTTATAAAATATGTTTTAATGTTAAACATACATGTGGCACAGCGAATCCTCAGGATTAACTGTATCTGGGGGTGACTACCTTGTCACCTATAGGTAACCTATTTTTTTTCTTCACAAATAGGCCAATTTACGGGCTGAATGGGGTGAAAGTCCTGTGTTGTTTGACCCATCACCCCAACCAATAACCCTACGCGGAATTTTGGGCTCTCATACTTCTCTCTACCGTTGTCCTTCTTAAGACTACGTCATCTTCAAGTGCCACGTAGCTGCTGCTCTGCCCCGGCGCGTTCTACACACACGTTGAAGGGTGCTTTTTGTGTTGTATCTGATGCTTACAGCCCCTGCCCAAGCATACGTATTTTACGAGTCCGTAGTGAGATCGGGTTGCCCAGCCCTCTCACTCCCAGGGCGTAAAATACGGATGCTTGGTCA
Source organism: Sander lucioperca (assembly GCF_008315115.2). Classification (NCBI taxonomy): domain Eukaryota; kingdom Metazoa; phylum Chordata; class Actinopteri; order Perciformes; family Percidae; genus Sander; species Sander lucioperca. The sequence goes on from NC_050186.1 coordinate 13,769,134, forward strand.
GGTGCCTTTGGCGTTGTTATTTGACGCTAAAAGTCTCCTTCAGCGTCATATCAAAACACGCTTTATCTAAAAGCGCTTGATCAGGACTATTGGCGTCACTTTTGACACAGTTAGGTTAAAGGTCCAGTGTGTAATGTGTTTAGTTGTTCATTATCAAAATCTGTGTTGCCCGTTCACAAACTTGTCCTTTTTCATGAATATTTACCACCACCATCAATTCCAAGTATTCCTTTTGGCTTGAAATTTAACATTTGCATTTGCATGAACTGGGGTAGACGCTCCATATTCATGCGCCATCTTAAAATACGTTAGCCGGTAAGGGACATACAGGACATACTGCTCCGCCTTTTGCGTTTTCGCTGTCACACGATAAACTCACAGGTGCTGTTAATGCTGCTAATGGGTATCGTCGCTTCCCGGCCCATGCAAGTTTGAAGAAGGAAACATGGAGGACCACACGTATTCAAAATCCAAATTTCAGGAACAGGAGTCCTCTTTTTCACCCAGAAAAAAAGAGTGAAGGCTACCGTAGCTGTAATACGTACTTTGAACTGTGTGGCGCGAGAGAGTTGATTGCGATATATGATCTCAACGCTAGATGGGAGAAATTCCTACACACTGGACCTTTAAGGAAAAGATTGTGGGTGGGCTTATAAAATGTACGTTTCCGTAACACGCAGGACAAGAACGGGACAGTTGGGTTTAGGAAAAGTTACACGTGGAACATGAGCCCCGGTCTCCAGGGGGAAAGTCCTGTGTTGTTTGACCCACCCCAACCAGAATTTTGGGCTATGTCGGATTGCAGGGACCCAGGTTCTATTCAGCCCGAGATTATTTGTTCTGGGAGATGGGTCAATCTTAAAGCGGGATGGATAAGCACATAAGAATGGGTCCAGACTAGTTTAATGACAGCCAGACAGATTATTTTAAGAGAATGAAGGATGCTGTCAATCCAGGAGTGGGCTTGTGAGATGGCTAAGGTGGCGGCGCTTGAAAAAATTTCATATGAATGATTTTCCAGATTCAATGTCTTTACTAGAAAATGGGGAAAGTACCTGAGCTTTCTGGAGGGCTCCTAAGAAGCTTTGTGCTGGGAAGAGACGAGTATGAAGGGCTTATGGTGTTGTCATTTATACATATGTTTATTTGGTTTATGGTTTATTGTCTATTTTGTTACTATTTTGTTGAATGATCTTGAATATTGTACAAACTGTCATCTTTTCTTGATTTGTGTCGGGTGGTGATGACATTGTGAATGTTGCGAGTTGTATGTTGTGTATTTGTTAAAAAATGAAAAATAAAAGAATTGTTTATCACAACAAGAAAATACTATTCATATTATAAAAAAACTAGACATATTAATAATCAGATGCATCAATTTGCACTGACATTTGCAGGATTACACCGTAGACGTATACTGTAAACCTTTAATGTAAATTTACAGCTAAAATCTCACACTGTTTTAATGTTATACAGGATCAAACTGTAAATGGCAATGCATTCTGGGGGAAAATATTGCAGCACCATCTGCAAATGTTACAGACACAGGTATTTACTGTTAATACCAATGCATCTTGGGAAAATAAAGGAAAATGAGGGAATTACACTGCAGCTAGTATATTACTGTAAATTCAAATATTACAGTGAGAAACTATGTCTATTTACAGTAAAATACCTTAAACTTTAAAAAACAGTATGCATACTGTAAATAAACAGTAGTATACTGGCAAGTTGCTGTCAGTATATGTCTGTAAATTTACGGTGAAAAGTTTTACAGTGTAGCTCTTTTTAAAATCTAACCTAAAACATATTCATTTAGGCTTTTACTGTAATACATAGTAGCCTAGCTCTGCAACATTTTCCTTTCTTCCACCTGCTTTTATGTATACGTTTCTGATTTTACTGTATGTTATGTTTTATTCTTGTCCTTGATATAAAGCACTTTGGATACCTGCTAGTTGCTGTATAGGGCTTTATAAATAAATGTGGATTGATTGTTGAATTCTTTGAGCGAAGATTTAAGAAAGGAGGCACTATTTACTGCACTTGTAGATGCAAATGCAATCCTCAAGTTACAATTTCTATCGCATATATTATTTCTTGACAACTGCATTTATTATGATGACTTACATTTTGACACCTGTTAGGTTATGATTATTGTCTGATAAATGTAAAATAGAATATTAGGAAATGTTGGCCGGTCAGTCCTTTAGTACCACTGTTAGCATGAACCTTTCAGAGATTTCTAAGTGCTGGGGAGAATTGCAGAGCGAGCCAGTTGTGCCTACACTTGCAAACAAGAAAAGAGCAAAGGGACAAAACAAAATCAGAGCATATGGTTGGAAAAATGTGTGGAAGACGGGAGAAAGATGAATGAGACGGAAATATTGTGAGCAGTCTTTCATGTCTTCACTGACATTGATCAGAGCTGATTTGCGTTACACTGAGGATTCGTCCTTCAAAAAAAAAAAAAAAATGAGGCGGATGATCAGTGAAGGGCATCAAACATTTCTGGGAGGCGGCTTTCCCTCCCACACCCGCACGTCTCACACATCAATAAACCATCCGATGACTCACAGCTGGGAATTCCTCAGCTGGTGAATCCGGCTGCTATGGTATATCCTCGGCTCAGCACTTTCATCTGGATTGAGCTGACAGGTTAAAGCCATAAAAGAATCCCTCTCTTAATTACCTCCGTAACAAGCAGCCATTAGCTTGTGCTATAGGAGAGGGACACTGCTTTGTCCTATTAGTTTACACACTGTGTCATATCAATCAGGGCTCCTTTTGCTGTAGTCAGTGTACAGATACTGTGCATCCAGACCCACTGCAGCCATTACTGGCCCAGCACAATCAACCAGACCCATAGGACATGAAGTAATTGGCCGCCCTCTGTCTTACATTTCCAACAATTTGGTGTGTCTTTCAGACCAATTCTAAACAATCTGGAGGGAGTCCAATAGAAGCGATGCATAATCTTGGAACGGAATGAGGCGCACCCTCACATCGTATGACATAGTTTTGATATTCATGAATAGTATTTTCAAATTAAAGACAATCTTAAAAAAGACGAGAGACGGGATGATGTTGCCTCAGCTGCTGGAGGACATTGTAAATGCAGCCTTCTTGGGGGTAATGTGCATTGACTAGTGGACCATGTAGGAAATGCACTTCTGGTCTGAATAGCCCAGCTGCTACTTGTGCACATAGATCACGTATCCATTCAATTTCTGGCCTGAACACACCCTTCAGGACACCCTCTGCATGTTGCCTTTGGGGGAACTTTCTAACTACCCCAGTGACCTCTGCTAACACTGTATTTTAGTCGAAATAATGGCCTGGCATCCTGAGAACAGGATGAAATAAGAAAAGGAGCAGAGAACACCACATGATGAGAGTGTGTTTTATAAGCTGAGCAATTCTTTCCATGATTTGAGAATCACTGCAGAGATTTGGCCCACGTCCGGTCTTCACTGCCAACATTGTTGCTGCCATATGGTCTGTAATAAATGAATGGAGTGTTCCTGATCTGCAGGAATATTTAAGAGATCATACTGTAGTCTGTATTCTGTGAAAAAATAGACGTTGGCAGGAGTACAAATGACATAGAGAAATGTGTTTTTGTCCAAGCTCATAATGGCCGTAGACTAGTAGACTGATAAATGCTTTGTTCTGATGAAACATCGGTTTAAAAATCAGCTGTGTGGGATGAGGTTCACTGAATGAGTGTGAGCAACATGTTGGGCTTTTGAAGATAAAGGCGAAAAGCTTTTACTTCCCTCCTTGAAACGTCTTGTAATCTAATCTAAAATGTCCTGAAATCCTACCTTATTTATGTCACTGTGAACTTAGATAAATCAAATCATACTTTCTATTTTTTCCTATTTTCTCCACAATCTTTGCACGTACCCCCTGGGGTACAATTACCCCTGGTTGGGACTCACTCCTTTAGTCTAGCTCTGTCTAAACCCAAGGAACTATTTATTCAAAAAGGACTAAGAATGAATGAGTGAATGCCACTGTTAAAATTGTGTGAGAATGGAAAGCTTGACAGGCGGGCAATTTCCCCTTCACGAGGCGTCTCTCCGATCACCTTCACCATGCTTCATCTCTCCAGTGGCGATGTGGATTGCTGAGTGATAATGGCTCTAGTGATCATATTATCTGTATAGCTGCAATGTCTTCTTCAAAGATGACTCTGCCTGTTTTTTTTACACCTTGCTGAGTCACAGTGACAGCAGATGAAGTAAAATGTCTTCAACACTCACCAGGAAATTGTTCACCCAGCAAAATGGGACTGCAGATTGCTTTTCGCCTCTTGTTCCTCTAAGCCGGTGTTACATGACACCGTCAGACCGTGAGGCTGTACAAGAGGGGCTGAATGCCACTATAATAGGATTAGCCCTGTCATATACAGTTATTTCTGGAGGAGCTCTGCACTGTAATACTGGCTCCTGTGCATTGTAGGGGTGGGGGAAAAAAAATCAACTCTTTTCCCTAGAATCGATATTATTTATTTATTTGTTTTACCAATGATTGATCTTAATATTTTCCTGACTGACGTGATGTGCATTCTTCTTAGAAAACAATTAGTTTTTAGAAATGATTTATGATACATAGACCTTTTTCACAGCAGACATGTTGACATGTCATAGTAGGAAAAGCACAGGTGTATTCAAAACCATTAATGATGGCTACATTCCACTTAGGAGAGGTCCTGGTATTGTGAGTCAGCATGACTCACTGAAATAGCTTACTGGGACACTTGATAGAATTGAGCCATTGTTAAGGTTATCAGTTTCAGCTGTGCTTTTCCTACTATGACAAGTCCAAATGTCTGCTGTGAAAAAGGTCCATTGTCTCGAGAAGTGCAGGGTTTTAATGGCTCAGAATGGGCCTTAGAGGTGGTGTTGGGGGGGAGGGGGGGATGGGGACTACGCACGGCAGTAAGCATGATCGGCCCGCGTACAGTCATTGAGTAATGAGTCTTTGTTTCCTTATTTGACAGAATCCCAATGCATTTTCCTGTTATTTCTGACAATTTAATAAACAAATGTATATTTTGCTTGAGTAAATGAAATCCCAATTAATTATCAAAACTGCTTGAAAAAATAATATTTAAAGAAATCACCAGGAGAGTCCATTGCAGCCCAACTCTGGAGATAAAAGTGAGATTAGCTCTCATATACAAGTTTATGTCCAACGATTGTTTGGTAAATTGCTCTTAAACACATTAAGAGAGGATTTGAATTGCTATTTTTGTTCTCAGTTCTTCTCATTTTGGTGCTGGTGATTTTCCTCTGGCGCCAAAAATTCCTCTATGCAGGAAAAACTTTTTTGATTTTGTTAAAGAAGGAAAAGAAAATCGCAATACTCAGTACTACCGAAACGCAATACTTCTAGAATTGCAATAAATGAAAATCAGAATACCAATCAAATCGGCACCCGTGTATCATGAAAGAATCGAATCGGGACAAAAGCATATCGTTCCAGCCCTAGTGCATTGATTCAACTATATACTGTATATATGCATAAAAAGCTCTTTTGTGCCTTCCCTCCCCACTGGCTTCCACACCTAATGTTATATATTGCTATAATCTTCTGTCCCCACTTTGTTTACCACCCTACCATTGATCAATATGTGTAGTCACTTCTTTAACCCTTACCTTAGGTTGTCTTCTATCACATTTTGTCACCCTTGGACAATAAATCTTAATGTGAATCCCTGCGAGGAGTGGTCAATAGTGCTGCTGTCACTCCGCGCTCCATTATTCACCCTGAGGTGTGCGGCCTTTCCTGACAGCGTTCCTGAATAATATCTATCCGTAAAATTGATTCTATTCAATTATCATTGATATTCAGTAACCCTGTGAACTGAAGCATGTGTGTGTTTGTGACGTGAGAATGATCAGTTCACAGATTAAAGTGTAATGAATGTGAGGGAACAGTATTTTAATGTCAAACTTAAATTTGAATTCTCTTTGTGTTTTGTGTAAGAAAATAGAAATTGTAATTATACTGCAGCTATTACGCCTATTTTTAGACAGACTTGTGGGAACAGTGTCTACACTTTAAGCCTCTAGATGGATTCCAATTTGCTGAATGAGAGATTGAGTTAGAGAAGCTGGTTGAACCGAGGTTAGCCCGGACATGACGTTATGACTTCTGCTCTCTATGCAGTTAGCGTCAATCGGATGTGCACAGACAATATGCTCTGTAGAAATACAGAGAATCATGCACATGATCAGAAATGACACAGCACTGGTGTAGATGGGTTTGGCCGTCCAGACACAACTCAATGGGCTGAGAGGCTGAAACAGAATATGTGGGAATAACAACCCTAGAAAAAAAAAATTAGGTTCCCATACAAACATTCTTAATTCTCAAATATGTTTTCGAGGGACATGTTTTTTTTTTTTTTAATGGGTTAGGCTGTTTCATCATGTCCTCGTGCAGGTGTGCGTTGTGAAACGGTCGCAGTTTAAAACACACGGTTAACGTTGTGAATTGAAACAAAACTACTTGGTTAGGTTTAGGAAAACATTGTGATTTGGGTTCAAATAAGTACATCACGTATGTAAGTTAAGTAGGGGAGACCGGGGATGGTTGTAAAACGGGTCAGTTGTAACACGTCAAGTTTTGAATCACATGATTCACTCTAAACATGCTCTGTTTAGTCCTTGTTACACATGTTAAGAAGCAGCACCCTGTAACAGACTGTAAAACATTATTTTTTTAGGTAGGAAAGTATTTTTTTAATATAAAAAATCCTAATTTTCATGATGTTACATTTCACCCCAGGGTATGGTACAACTAACCCGGACTATGGGCTACATTGTAACATTTTACTTGTTGTTTGAGAGTAAACCGTGCTTTTTCTGTTACACCATTAACAGCTACACCATTTAAAGCTATAGTGCGTAGTTTCTGTCGCCCCCATGAGGAATTCTAAGTAATGACATCAACACTGTCGGTGCGTCCACATGATACAAGCCTTCCGTGATTGTGCACAGCCCCCACCCCTCCCCCACGCAGTTGCTAGTAGCCAAGGAGGACACGGAGGATTAAAAAAACATGATGGACTCTTCAGAAGAGGTCATTATCTTCACTCGAGTTTCTGTGCGCGAAAGTCGCCGGACGACACAATCTACTGAACATAGTCATACTGAGAAATACAGAGAGAGTTGAGTGGGGCTGAAAGTCTTAATTAGCTTTGTAGCAACTCATTTGGCAATGGCTTGAATGTAACGGACGTTCATTAATATCAAAATATCATGTCTTTTAGTGCAGACACATGGAACTAGTTTGTATCATATTTTGAACGCACTGGCTTAAAAGAGCTTCAAGATACAGACAGAAATCTCAAAAATGTTACAACTATCCCCAGTCTCCCCTATGTTACGTAGGCTGCATGATGTAAATTAAGTATGTTACGTAAGTACCTTACATATATGTAAGTTAAAATAAGTCAACGCTGATTTTTGGTTACCCAGGACACTGACAGCGGTCTCCTTGACCCATCCATCTACCAGACTTTGATTAGAATTGCACTTGTGATACGTCAAAAACAAACGTAATCTGGGACAAAATACGTGGAAAATGTTACGTACTGTAAGACTGTAAGATTATGGAAGTTCTTTCTTTCTTTCTTTTTTCCTTCCTTCTATCTTTCTTTTTTCCTTCCTTCTACCTCTTCTGCTGTCTCTTCACCCAACCTCTGGCTGACAAAGAGGGGGAAAGCAATTAACATCACTGTCACTATCCATCTATTATCCTCCATCCTAATGGAAGATGACAAATTATGGAGTGCAAGATGGGATGCTGTGGCCCACTTCCTACACCCTGACATGTATGTGTGTGTGTAGGTGGAGGACAGAGAGAGAGAGAGAGAGATGGAGAGATTTGGGTAAAGTAGTTTCCTTCATTCACCCTGAAAGTGATTCTGTAACTCAGAAACTAGGCTTGTACACTTTTTGTCTATGTTGTTATGAAAAGGAATCCTAAGGCATAGAGAACAACATCAGCTTTCACTTCAGTGTTCACGTGACATAAAATGTCATCAGAATCCTTTACAGTGACTTACAATTACCTTGGACATGAGCTTGACGGGGAATAAATGTCATAAATGACAGCTGGAGTGATGTATACTGTGAGGTCTTCATGAGAGCTTCAGTACATCCTTTGCTGCTGTTTTATTATCAGCCATTTGAGCCATAAGCACTGATAATACACCCTATTTAAAGGTTTGGTTTACCCAGAAGATTATCCTAAACTACAGGGATACTGTTTCTGGAAAGAGAAAAAGCTGTAGTAGTACCACAAACAAAACACCATTCACCTCTGTTAAAACTCAGAGACAGATTAATCTAACAGGACAAGGAGTCTACAGCAACACTAGTGGCTTTAATGTTAGCATACTAATGTGCTCACAATAACAGTCCTAACATAGTCTATAGCCACGACGTTCCACTTCTGGGATTGCTCTCGTTCTGCCAGAATTTCCACCGGATGTCACTCTTTTCGGATGTCCCGTTACCTTCCGCTTTCTTTGTGGGTACTTCTCCATCAAACCCTTGAACTTTGGTGTTTTAAAGGGTTAGTTCAGATTTACTTAAATCACACAATAACACAAACAAACTAGTCTATATCCGCGATGTTCCACTTCTGCGATTGCTCCGTTGCCACAGCAAATTCTGCTGGATCACACTCTTTTCAGCTGGTTGTCCGTTACCTTTCGCTTTCTTAATTTTAAACTCCGGTGGATTCCTGAGGACTATGGTTAACTGCTCCTCAGATCTCTGCAGGGTAAATCCAGACAGCTAGCTAGACTATCTGTCCAATCTGAGTTTTCTCTCGCACGACTAAAACAACTTTTGAACGTACACACGTTCCACCAAAACAAGTTCCTTCCCGAGGCTATTTTGCAGAGGCACCGTGGCTCCGCTCGGCGCTTAGCACCGCCCAAGACGATTGTGATTGGTTTAAAGAAATGCCAATAAACCAGAGCACGTTTTTCTCCCATCTCTGGATGCTGTGTGGACTAGCCAGATCTTCCTGTGGAGGAAGGTCTGGTAATGCAAGACTAGTCCAAACATGACCTGATAATTGTGCAAAATCAAAAGTCAACGGGTCACCAAAGTTATTACAATTCCTAACGCACATTTCATTCATAATATTATAAATACAGGCCTATAGTTCCTGCACATTTTTTGTTTTTCTGAATTGTGTGAAATGGCTAATAAAAATAGGTAATACAAAACGATTATGTGGTCACCAAGGTGAATTGGTTTAGTCTTGACTTCTGGTCGTGAGTGATTGTCGAGTGCCAAATAAACAGAGATGGACAGGAAAAGGTCAAAGCCATTAGGTGCCCAATTTAGAAAAAAAAGAAAAGAACGACAAACGAGCAAAAGATAAAGGTATGTAACTATTCTCTCTGTATGATTACGGTATCCATGTCATAAATGAAGGGCTAATGTCAGTGGTGTAGTCTATGTGACACGCAGGTATACGCAGTATACCCCCTAAGAGAGCTCCAGGATTTCCATATACCCACTTAAAAATGTTCAATGACATGTAACAACATGCTTTGCATTATTATTTTAATATATTTTGAATTGTCATCTGTTTTTTCTTCTTCACATAGGCTAATTAAAGGTATTTCCACAGAAAATTGGTGCATAAAAGTGTGTCAAAATGCAGGAAATGAAGTTGTTGACGCTCAAAATTTTCCTGGGGGAGGACACCCAGACCCCCCACTATGAAGGGGGTCTCGCCCAGGGTGTAATTCAATGTAGAACTGCCACTGGTCTGGACCAAAGTGGTGGACCAACTATCTGCATAAAGGTAGGAGAGTAAATATGAAAATATATTTTTTGAAATTTGGATGGAAGAAACACTTTCATAACTGCAAATCATGAGAAGGACACATTGTCATGTCCAGTCTTTATATTGTTGAGCATTTTACGTTCAGCTCTTCAAACCTCCCTGGTGAGAAAATCGGTCACTTCCAGTTAGGGCTGGGTATCGTAAATTTCTGATACCGATACCAATACTGTGACTTTGATAATGGTTCCTAAAGGATACTTTACGATAAACGATACCAGTTTTATAAAACAAAAAGAAATGACAACATTACACATTACGGCACAAATCTTTTGATCTATTTTTCAGCTCCTACTATGAGCCCTGTCTCTGTGCGCAACCTGGAGTTTTTCTTTTCCTGCGTGTCTCTACGATGTGTAACTTTAGACAGCCAATCACAAACATTATCAGATCTTGGAAGAAGCATGCTGCGTGCTTATTGGCTCACTGACGCTGATGAGATTTACTCAGGTATTGAATGACGAGGAATTTTTCAATCACGATACTTTAGATCATTCAACGAAATCCCGACTGTTTGCTGTCCTGGCTCCCAAATGGTGGAATGAGCTCCCTATTGACATCAGGATTGCACCTTGCACCTTCAGGGTTGAAAGAACTTAATTGGAAGTCGCTTTGGATAAAAGCCATCAGCTAAATGACATGTAATGTAATGCTTAGAGGCAATTCGGTCGGTGCCTAAAAAGTATTGAATTTGGTACCCAGCCCTACTTCCCTCTGTCATTCAGTCAACATTTTCTCCCCCACACCAGGTAGGCTACACATTTCTTAGTGTAAAAAGTATGACTACTACTTCCTGCATGTAACTCTCCATAAAAGCACAATGACAGAGCCAGGCTAGCCGTTATCCCCCCCCCCGCTTCCAGTCTCTATGTCAAGCAGAGCTAAGCTAAACGAATAGACTCCTGGCTCTAGCTCCAATGCGCAATAGTGTCGATCTTCTCATGTCACTCTCTACAAGAAAGCGAATAAGGGACCGTTCGGTATTTATGGAATGGACCACCGGAGGAAAATAGGGAAGGGTCATGTCTTTTTATTCTTTGTTGAGGGGAGGGTCATCCAATGTTTGGGTTACCCAACTTTTGTATTCATGAGAACGGCAACATTTCAAAGTGGCTTGTTTGGTGCATATTTATCCATGTAGCTCCATGTAGCTCTGTCAGTCTCGGCCCCTATCACTAGCAGATGGGTCCCTCCCTATTTAGTCAGCCAGACAATTTGAACTGTAGCTTTAGAGACCGTGGGATTTCCCAAACTGAATAAATCCCGCTCGCACATATAAACACAAAACTGCTTTGCTAGCTCCATCATGTTGTAACTAAGACATCTGATGAAAAAAGTATTTATTCATTAGCATGATTGCCGTACCGTTTAGTTCAAAAACATCCAAAACACCGTACAAAAACATAACGGACCAGACGCAAGCTTTTATTCTGAAAAGTCAAAGCTTGCGGACTGCACCAAGCCGGGAGGGCATGAGACAGGAGGTCTCCAGGCTGCAGCCATACCCGACTCAAATATCCTTTCGGTCCCGGTGATATTATATATATATAAACAACAGCCTTTTCAAGGCATTTTGAGAAGGAAGGAGTGGTAGCATGCAAGCTCCCAAATTGACGCTCGTCTGAGAAATGGAGTTTTGGATAATGTTCAGCTTTGGCAGCTTTACCTATATGCTAAAATATACAATGGCTGAGGAAGCCTAGTGACTATGAGTCCATAGCAACCAGTGTTGAATTTGTTATTACCCAGTGTGCTTTGCTGAATGGTCTCAATGTTTTATTGTTTTATTTCATGTGAATACTAGTTTACTAGATGAGTAACTTAGTATTTGAAGTAATGCAGTAATGCAGGAAGTGTGCATTTAGTTTCCAGTGCTTATTGTGTTTCCACAACAATGTTAGTGAGTAAATCTACTGAAATGGCCACCGCACCATTACAGAGGAGAGTGAAGCGTAACATGAGAATGCAGAGGTTTAGTCACATTTGTCATAGCTGTAAAAAGAACAATGGCTATCTGTATGTCTTTGACAAGTGCAAGCCAGTACAGAAGGCATCAATACATTGTTGGGGATGGTCATCCCTTTTTTCTATATCATTTTGGAGGGTTTTCCAAAATGTATTGCTGGTGAAGGGAGGGTCAAACTTCTCCAGTGGCCCCTGAAATAAATAACGAACAGTCCCTAAATGTATTTAAAAAAAGAAAGCTAAACCATTCCTTTTTAAAATCTCACCCACTCAGTCACTTCCTGCAGAACATGCAGTTCTGCTGAACCACCCCCCCCCCACCCCCACCCCTCACCAAGTAGCAGTTTCTGGTCACCACCGTCGCGTTATTTATCTCCTCATACTGATATACGAGTGGATGGTTTAGTACCTGAGGGATAAACTGAGTCAGTGTTTATTTCTTCATTTCTCTTCTAATAGAAAGGTCTACTTTACCTTAGGCACACTGTGGTTCTTGGTGCGGACCACACGTTTTTTCTCATCTTAGAGACCATCAACCTCCAGGCCTCCACCCCCTCCTCCCCCCTGACTGCTCCACTCTCTCCGCCTCTTTCTCCTTATTTAATATACACAGAATGTCTTTTTATCCCAGCTGATGTTGCACAAGCACTCCTTTCACGCAACTTATATTAATTACCGTTTGGAAGTTGGCGTAGGTTTTGTTTCAACATTGGGATGGGACACATAATAACGACGGGTGGTTAAAATAAAATGTGGGCGTCAAACACTTAATTTCCTGAATTCTGGTGAATTTTACTATGCAACAAATCCCCTGCACCCCCCCCCCTGAAATCTACGCCTATATGACCGTTTGTATGTCAATTTAGCTCTTGTTTGTTCTCACACATACTAGTCCATAGGTCAACTCAATAACCTGAGTGTGATTACATGTTGCTCTGACGGATGTGCCCTGGCTACACTGCCGCCCACACTTGCCTCGTTGCATTAAGTTTCACATGACAACCCTTACTCACACATGGCCTTGACAGCATCTATACACCCACACACACACTGTTCTGCGTCCATGCTACCATACTTTCCTGATGCTGACAAACAGTAGATGGCGGTTGGCACGCCCCCAGTTTGGAGAGGCAGACAGGAGTACCGGCACGGAAGATAAGCAATGTACTGCTGTGGACAGAGTCAGCAGATAAACAGATTTAATACACTTTAAAAAAAAATTACGCTATATTTAGAATATTTTCACTGCTTTACCTTGCTGTTAGACAGCCCTTTACGACCTGCGAACTACTGAAGCCGTTTTATCCATCTCCACTCTCTTCAAAGCCTCCAGACTCCTTTGACAAAAACTGTCATTTCACCTCACAGAACACAGGAGTTGATGGTGTACCGCTGCCTTGATCGGTTAGTTTGTTTGTAGTCTTGCATTGCCAGACCTTCCTCCACAGAGCTGTGGAGGAGGGTCTGGCTAGTCACAGAGCATTCTGGGATGGGAGAAAAACATGCTCTGGTTTATTGACATTTCTTTTAAACCAATCACAATCATCTTGGGCGGTGCTGAGCACCGGACGGAGCCCCGGTGCTGCTGCAAAATAGCCTCGGAAAGGAACTTGTTTTGGTGGAACATGTGTACATTCAAAAGTTGTTTTAGTTGTGCAACAGAAAACTCAGATTGGACAGGTAGTCTAGCGAGTTTAAAATTCCAACACAAAGAAAGCGGAAGGTACTGGCTGAAAAGGACATCCGGCGGAATTTCCGGTGGCACCGGAGCAATTGCGGAAGTGGAACGTTGTGGATATAGACTAGTTTGTCTGTGTTATTGTGATTTAAGTAAATCTGAACTAACCCTTTAAATCACCCTTTAAAGTTCAGGGGTTCGATGGAGAAGTACCTTAAACAATCCTCACACAAAAAAATCTGTGCTATCTCTTTAAGGCCTGTTGGGAATCCAAAACATCTGTCTTTGGAAAAAGAACCACCTCCTCTAATGAGACTTACTTTTTCAAGGCCAATGAACTGAAGAGAGGATGGTGGGCCATGTTGTTGCCTAGACTTTTGCATACTTCAGACTTTTGTCTGTTTTACAGACTTTAAAAGCAACACACAGATGTCCCACGTATGTCATTGGCAGTGCTTGTAATTAGTTTGTTACGTAAGAGAGAGCTTAGAAAATGGTAGTTTCCCTCTTTGTTAATTAGTGGGAATGCTGTTCAGCAGCATTCCAACTATTGTTATTCTGTTCTTTATTTATTCTGCTTATTTTTATTATTCCGTACGTTTTTTGGCTCTCCGTAACTTCAGCATACATTCAGCTATTAAAACCATTCAACTTTTAAAATGTTCAGCTCTTTCAGCTAATGATGGGACTTCTTCAACTTTTTTTCTACTATTTATAGTGATCATTTCAGGATTTTTCTGCGTTTCTATGGAGTGTGTATTGCGTGTCCTAGAGTGGATGATGTCATCGTTAGAGTGCAGAAGCTTAGGAATAAAATCTTTGTCCCCTCTCTATAAATTGCTCTCACGCCCACAATATCTACTTGTCATACACAATTTATACATCAAAACGTAGGTATTTTTGTCTAGTTTCAGACAGTGTGCTCACTTTTGCAATATGCCTTATACTGTTGGCTCGATGAGCTTCCAAATGACGACAGTTCCACATTTTCCTCCATCCACTGCCATATTAAAAGTCTTCCACATTCCCCAGCGAAACGCAGAGCGAACCACTTTTTTAAATCGCTGATATGCCCACATTTTTAAGTTTATCAACATAAATTTTACATCAATACGTTCACAAAGGTCTTGTGGTGCTCACGATTACATCATTTCACCGATAGAACTTATCGTTTTAGCAGTCTGAGGCTTTATTTGAGAGCTTGCTCTGTGTCTTTGAACAGCTCCAGTGTGGCCAGCTGACAGTTTCAGCAGGTGACACGGTCGTTAACCTGATTAAAGATCAAAGAGATCTCATCACAGACTTCAAAGGGTGTTTTCACTGGTCATACGTTACCATGACAACCCTTTCACAGACAGTTGACTTGAATACTACAGGCAGTAATATGAACATTAGTCTACAGCTTTAGTGTTCCACTTCTGTCTGTCTCTGTCCGTCTGTCTGTCTGTTTGTTTCTCTGTCTGTCTCTCTCTTTCTCTCTCTCTTTCTGTCTATCTATTCAGACACACACACAGACACACAAACAGACACACACACACACGCACAAACACACACACACACACACACACACACACACACACACAGACACAAGCACACACACACACACACAAACACACACACTCACAAAAAAACACACACACAGACACACACACACACACACACACACAAACACACAAACAGACACAAACACACAGACACACACACACAAACACGCACACAAAAAAAAACACAAAAACACACACACACGCAGACACACACACAGACAGACACACACACAAACACACACACACACACAGACACACACACACACACACACACACAGACACACACACACACACACACACACACACAGACACACACACACACACACACAGACACAAACACACACAGACACACGCACACAGACACATACACACACACACACAGATACACACCAACACACATACGCAGACACACACACACACACAGACACACACACAAACACACACACACACACACAAAAACACAGACACACACACACAAACAAACACACACACAGACACACACACGCACACAGACACACACACACACACGCACACACAAACGCAGACACACACACACACAAACACACACACAGACACACACACACACACACACGCACACAGACACACACACACACACACGCACACAGACATACACACACCAAAACACATACGCAGACACACAAACAAACACACACACAGACACACGCACACAGACACACACACAGACACACGCCCACAGACACACACAGACACACACACACACGTGCACACACACACGTGCACACACACACATATACACACACACCAAAACACATACGCAGACACACAAACAAACACACACACAGACACACGCACACAGACACACACACAGACACACGCCCACAGACACACACAGACACACACACACACGTGCACACACACACGTGCACACACACACATATACACACACACCAAAACACATACGCAGACACACAAACAAACACACACACAGACACACGCACACAGACACACACACAGACACACGCCCACAGACACACACAGACACACACACACACGTGCACACACACACATATACACACACACAGACACATACGCACACACACACACACACACACACACACACACACAGCCACACATATATACACACACTGAGGTACATCAATCAATGTGTCCCTGAAGTAAACACTTAACCCATACTTGCTCCAAAGGTGTGTTACCACTGACATACATGCTATTGAAAGTTGATTCCTTTTCTCTTTTTTCCTCTCGTTTTATCTTTCCTCTCTTTTTCCTCTCTCTCTCTCTTTCTGCTTGTTTGTTCTATGCAACGGATATGGCTGATAATAAGTCTTCTTAGTCAATTCATTGAAACGTCCACTTTTGACAGTATTACAGTTTAGCTTCCAGCTTTTCTAAAATGTATTTTAGCTCTTCACTTGGTTAATGCAGTTTAGCTTCCAACTCTAACAATTTTCCTGATTTTTTAGCGTGTAGTGCATTTGAGCTTTAAGATTTTTCGTACTATTTGTTTCATATTTCTGCATTTGTGAGTGATTATCGGTTAGAAAATGAACTCAGACCTCACAATGTTCTACGTGTTTTGTCATTATTCAACTTTTGAAGCCAACAGTTCAGTTTAGCATAAGCTTTTAACTTTTTAATGAAATTCATACGTATTAAAACGATTTCCACTTTTTCAACTATTCTCACTACTTCAACTTCTTCTTAATGATTTAAGCTATTCAACCAGTTTAGCTTTAGCAATTCAGCTATTCAGCATTCCCACGCATTTTCCGCAGGAAATGCATTTTCTAGTTCTATTTGTTCCTGTGATGAGAAAAGAAAGTGAAAGAACAGAGGAAGGTTACAGCCCTCAAGCATTTCCCAGCATCATGAGTTTCATACCGGGTAGTTTGGTCCTTTTAATGCTCAGAAAATAGGCTGTTTCTTTCTGTATTTGGACCTGAACAGAGACAATTTCTGAGAAGAATGCTAATAAGAAAATATATAGTACAATTATGGTGAGGAGTGCAATAAAAAAATGATCCTATACTCACACAATGTTTGTCTGATTGCTTTGTTATCTATGCAATCAAACCCAAATAGTTAAACAGCCCTGAGTCATAATCCATAAATATTGTGATGTAGCTTAAAAGGTTTTGCACAAAAGCTTCAGGTATTAAACAGATCCAAAGAGTAAAATAGTTGGTTTCAAATCTGACTGTTACTTAAGAAGCAAAAGAACAAAATCTCAAACTCTGGCACCTTTAAATAACCGTTGAATGACTTGACACTTTGGCATTTGCGGGTTTGTAGACAAAAGTATCTGCTCTCCTTTGGGTTTGGAGACGTGGCGCATGAAAGATCACAGGGCGACGGCACATCAGGCTGTTGTCATGGAACTTTCCAGGTTAGAAACAATGAATAGACGTCAAAAATAGCATTTCCACTGGCACATTGACTGTATTTTTTTTTAATTCCCCATTATTATCGGTGCAGCTCAGGTGTGAGCGCTGATTGAAAGCATACATTATGGCGTTTCGTTTGCACACAGAAACAAACTGTGTAATTTTAAGCAGTGGCACATGCAATTTTAGGGGTACCAAATATATTAAGCACAAGCAAGGGCGTAAAAGTGGTTTGAGAATGGGGGGGTGGGGGGGTGGACACAAAACCAGGGGTCGGGGGGTCCTCTGCCAGAATTTCTTTTCTATTTGAATCCCATTTCATGCATTTCTACATATTTAGGAACTATGATGATACAAAATCCAAGAAATAATTAAGTAATTATATCATAATCATAATTATCATAATGATAAAATCTACCAGAAAGTATAGTACTAAACTATGTATGAGAAAAAGATGTCTTACTTTCTTTATTGTTGGCCGATAGCCAAGACTTAAGAGAATCATTTTATATAGTCAAATGTTCACAATTTGAAAGTAGGGTGGACACAAATGCGATTTTGAAAAGTGTGTGTGTGGGGGGGCATGTCCTGTCTATCATACAGAACCACATTGAAGCTGCTATTGTAAAGATGTGACACGACTGATACATCAAGACAAGTATAGCCACGGAGGACTGCTTTTATTAGCACAAGGCTGAAAATTACTTTTCACACACTAAATAAATCCTGGTGGTTTCCAACAATATGAAAAGTAATTATAATTTTGCCTCCTCCTTTCTGTCTTTCAATATTGCCAGCGCTGATCCCCTTCCTCTCATCCTCCTGCAATGTCCTCCTCTTCTGCAACCCTTCACCCCGGTGTGTTAGGAAACGTAATTAACCTTTATGGATCGGCTCTTCCGGAGGCCTTTTCTCTTGTTACTTTACACCACTCAACAGTATCTCAACCCTCACGAGCTCCTTTATGTAGCTTCATGAGAGGGTGGACACAGAAGCCAGAGATGAGTCCACTGTAGTGGTACATTCTGCATCTTTTTTTATGCGTGTGGGGGGTTAAAATGATTGAGTGTTTTGTAGGGCTGGGACCATATGCTTTCGTCCTTTTTCGATTCTTTCACGATACACGGGTGCTGATTTCGATTGTTTTTTCCCCCTTCCTTAACCAAAACAAAAGTTCAATAATACACTTCTAGAGACAATATATATCAGGAGACATTTCTAAAAACTAGCTGTTTTCTAAAAGGAATGCACATCACATGTCAGTTAGTTCATCTGACATTAATTTCATGTAAAGATGTACGTAACATGGATTTTCTGCATTATGATGAAGTCGCCGTCGACAGTATCGTATAAACAGAAAATATTTAGGTGAATCATTGGTAAAAAACAAAATAAAATAAAAAATATTGATGCTAGGGAAAAGAACGGTTTAAAGATTTAAAAATCGTGGAAAAATCGATTTTTTTAAAGCCTAGTTCAGCCTATCTCTCTCTCTCTCTCTCTCTGGGAAGTATACTAAAGAGTGGCTTGCCCTCCGACCTTTGAAAGGAGATGGTCCTGAGACAAAACATTCCTTTATCCCTTATTCCCTTCCCTAATCTGTAGAGAGACAACCCGTCCTCACTCCGTTCTTGTAAAATACGGACGCTTAGGCAATGGCTGTCAGCGTCAGATACGACGCAAAAAGCACCCTTCAGCATGTGTGTGGAGAATGCACCGGGCAGAGCAGCAGCTACGCGGCACTTGAAGTTGACGTAGTATTAAGAGCAACAACGGTAGCGAGTATTAAAGCCCGAAATTCCGCATAGGGAGGGTGGCCGGGGTTTGGTGGATGGGTCAAACTACACAGGACTTTCACGCTGGAGACCGGGGTTCGTGTCCCGCGTGTCACGTTTCCTAAACCCAACTGTCCCGTTCTTGTCCCTCGTGTCATGGAAACGTACCTTTAATAGGCCAATAGTCCCTACCAAGCGCGTTTAGATATGACGCTAAAGGAGACTTTTAGCGTTAAAAAAACCCACCAAAGGCACCTGACCAAGCGTCCGTATTTTACGGGATGGGAGTGAGAATGTGTTGCAACAGAGACAAACATAATTATACATGAACAGGATTGGTTATTAGAGACTGGCCGAATATTCTCGTCCCCTGACCTATGACCTTTGAATGACCTAAATGTCTAAGCTTTCCCTTATGCTACGTTTACACGTGGCCGGCTATTTTCATAAACGGACATTTCAACCTCTCTGTTTTCAAAAATAACATCGTGCACAGCTGTCAGTTTTCAGAAAAGTGTTCGTTTACATGTACCCGTGGATATATGCCGTCAAGAGCATGCACGTGTAAACAGGGCCTTAGTCATCATACCACAACATGTTTCTGAAAATTCCACCACAATGTTAATACCTAGAATATAGATTGTCCATCAGTTTGTGTGAATCACATAAAAACGTCTTGTTTCAAAGTACTTACTCAATGGTTTGTAAGTAACAGCAAAAACTTGTAATTACCCACATCTCAAAATACATTTTTCCAAAGGTGTGTGTGTTTTAGAATTATGAGCAGGAAGATGAGCGGAGTGTGTAATTACAGGGGAAACAAAGCCGTGCGTCCTGATGCATTCTAAAGCAGACCTTGCCAACAACCCACTTTGTTTTTTCCCCGCATGAAATTATGTGCCCACCATGGCGTATAATTAGAAATCAATTAAACTCCATATCACACATCCAACTAAACTGTATTGAAAAGGATGTGAGGACTGTACTTGTAGGACTATATATTGTTGGGTAGTTTAATTTATAATAAAACATGGTACTTTATAAACTACATGCACTTTGTGTGCAAAAATGTACAATGAGTAAAAAGTACAATATTTCCCTGCAAAATGTAGTGCAGTAGAAGTAGAAAGTGGCAAGAAATGACTCAAATAAAGTACAAGTTCCCTTAAATTTGTACTTAAATACAATTCTTGAGTAAATCTACTTAGCTACATTCCACCACTGGTTTGCAGATGACAGAGAGTCAATATCTTTTTGATGAAATTTTCATTTTTCATTTGAAATACAATATAAAAAAAAATGCAATAACATTTGTAAATCAACAAAGCAGCAGGCGAAGCAGGTGAAGCACTACATTAGAAAGACTCAGACAGACAAAGGGTGGGGCGTAAGTGTGAGTTGAAGTTGATACCGTGCAAACATGTATGTGCAGTTGTGGTGTGTGTGTATGTGTGTGTATGGAGGGTGGTTAGGGTTAGGACCAAAGATGTTGGATCCTACAGTTTCCATAATGCAACTCCATGGTGTCTTTTCTGTAGCAGCTCAGGAGCAACACGTCCTCCGAACCATACGACGACACGTTTATTCCTACGCTCCAATACCACCCACAGGAGCGTTTTATAAATTAGCGCCCCTAGAGGTGGCAGGAAATACGACCCTAAATATGTTACGAAATGGTCACAGTTTTCAACATGCCGTTTAGGCGGTGAAACCGTTGCAGTTTGGTTAGGTTTAGGCACCAAAACTACTTTAGTTAAAGGCATACTATGTAACTTTTCCCTCTTCGGTCCCCCTACAGGTTGTCTCATTGGAACTACAGCTTTAAGTTTATAAAAAGATTGTGGTTTTGGTTTAAATCAGTACATCTATTACGTTACTTCCCTTCCGGTTAGGCATGTGGTATAGATCGTGATGTAGTTCTGTTAGTTCCGTAAAGTAAAAAGAATCCCGCCGTTTACTTTTATTTAATAAAATGGAACACAAACTCCAGTCACCTGGGTGAAAGTCCTGTGTTTGAGTGACCAATCCACCACCCCAGCCTTCCTCCTTATGCAGAATTTCGCGCTCTTATACAGTATTGCAACACTTTACTTCCTGCTTGCCGCTATAAACGGAAATATGAATCGTAATTGCTGCTTGAAGAAAGAACTTATGCGGGCGTATTTCGGAGGAGGACAGCCTTCGCAGAAGTTACATCCAAGTTGGAAGATTCTGGGGCCGTTTCACCAATTTGCAACATGCATTCTGTGATTTGCAACATATTTCCTTCTTGTGTTCATTTTGTCATGTTAAATATATAAATAAAAAAATCTTCAAATAATTAATTGTGAAACATATTGCTGCCACCGTTTACGATCTGCGTGTAAGCAGTAGGCTACAACAAATTGCTATTGTGAAATGGGCCCTTGTACCTCAGGATTTACGTTCCATGCCAATATTCGGCGGCGACGCAGGAAGTATTGTGCCCTTCATGTTGCACAATAATGCAGATTGATGATTGTGTAGCACAACTGATTTTCAAGCAGGAGACCAGAGTTTGCATCACAGACCTGCAATTCACATGTGCCTCTTTATTAAAGACAACCCCAACCTTTACCTAACCTTACTCAAGCCTAACCATACTGTAGAAGCCATGTGCAGATGTTTTGGAAAGGAAAACATTTCAACAAAAAATGAAATTTAAAACATTCTTGTCTGGTGATTAAATTGTCTTTAGACAGTCCGTACCCGTTAAATGCCCAAGTTGTTGGGATCTTGTTCATTGTGGGTTTCCCAGCCTATTAAATCATAGGAGCATATTTTTGTTTGATCGAAGACATTGAATGAAGGTCCATGAAAAGAAGAAAAAGAGAAGATAAAAGACAGAAATGATTATGTGAAAATGTGTCAGTTTGCATGCCCAGATAACACTTTCAGTCGTCAAGAACATGAGCTCATGTTAATGCAGGAGCAAATTAGTGCCAGTTGAGTACTTCTGTGTGTGTGTGTGTGTGTGTGTGTGTGTGTGTGTGTGTGTGTGCGCGTGCATGTCTTGATATGAATAAAATAAGCGTGTGTGTTTGGTTTTATTCATTTCAACCCTCACATTAAACAACAGCTGCTGGATAGAAATGCAAATGTATCTGCATTTTGATTTGACTGAGTATGAGGGACGTCCTCCCCGGCTTCCTTCCTCGCTTCTTGAGATTTCTCCTGTAATGGTTATTTCTGAGAGCGGAGGAGAGGAGTGCTCATTCACTGGCGGTCATAATGACCCTTCTCTAGCCATGCAGAATGGGATGGCTTTTTGGGGATTGCTTACTCTCTGTGCCCAGACATCCTCATTGAACTCTTTTAGCCTCAAAATTTGGCGCCGACTGGCATCCTTCAGAAGGTGCACATATAAAGACGCTGGGGGCAGACATGCAAAAACACACACACACACACACACACACACACACACACACACACACACACACACACTGTAATTACAAATGCCTGAGAAAATAAGGTTTTGTGTTTTATTGTTTGTTTGATGACATCACTTTGGGCTTAAAGAAATGGTGTTTTTTTAAAATATGCTTGTTCACTACTTTCAGACATTTTATAGATGATAATGATTATAACATTTGTTTTTTGCCCTATTTGAAGCCGACTGATCACATAACACAGCAGTTCAATGCTTTGTAAGATGTTGTTTGAGGTCATTTGAAGTGATGACCTATTCATAATATAGCCTATGTATATATTAGCTAATTAAATTGATTATTTCATTTCATTAAATTGGACTTTTGGCAGTGTAGTAGCCTTGGCTACTCCATTGGTTTTAAGTTGACATTGCAGATCCAGCAACAGTCCGTCATCCCTCAGTAAACTTCTTCCCAGGAGCCACATATCAGCCCTGACTCCTTCTCTTCTCTGTTCTCTTCCTCCGTTTAAACTCTGCGATGCTGCCAGCCATCCAGCATCACTGAGCCTTCGCCACATGGCCTACTGTAGACTATTATATGGAAATACTCATTATTGTCCGTAGGATACAGGCATACCTACTATTAATTTCAGTCTACCTCTCACCATGGATACAAACGGTTTGAATGCTGCGTTCCATCAGGACCAAAACCTCTCGCCATAAAAAAAACAGTTTGTTCCCCTCTGCAGTCAGCCTCATTTACGAGGCCCCGGACCCCCACTGACACTGACTCTCAAACCCCCCCCATCCCTAGTCAACACACTTTGTGCTAACCTTCATCCTTTACATCTGCCCATTGCACATACTATATATATTCTTTGCAAATTCTGCAACCCATTTCTACTACTCAACCCATTCAGCCTCTTTTTTTAATTTATTTTGATATATATATATATATATATATTTTTTTTTTTTTTTTTTCATATTCATGTTTAATATGTTTGTTTGTTCATGTATGCACCTTTCACCAAGGCAAATTCCAAATAGGCTATACCTATTGTGGCAATAAAACCTTTTTTGATTTACCTCCGTCCTCTCCTCCTCCCCCCCATCTCACTCACGCTTCCCACCTCCCCCTCAGCCTCTCTCCTCTCTCCTCTCGTCTTCCTTGGACTGCAGCAGAGAACCCGCTGCTGCATCGGAGAAGACAAGAACCAAGAAATCTCGGCGCGATGTTTTCTATCTCCATCTCTGTCTCTGTGACTGTGTAGGGACGGGGGAACCAGGGAACGGGCGACTTATCGAGCTCGGTACGATGCACCTGGTCCTCTGCAGGCTGTGAGTATTTCTTTTCTTTTAAAAACGTGCCAAACTATAACTTCATCTCCTTCCGCACTCCGGTGTATATAGTGGAGCATAGATGGCATCTTTCTTTATCCGCCTTTTTTTTGGATCATATCATATGCAAAATGGAAAGAGGAGATGTCGCATGCATCTGGTGATTAAAATGCCCTTGTTGAATAATGGCAATACATTTATTGAATAAAGCCCCCGTGCGCATTATTGACGGGAAAGTTAGGGAACTTTCTGAGAGTTGTCCAGCTAAAGCATCATTTAAACAAATCGCATCACATTAAATCAGAATAGCCTGTGTATTTTTATTCAGAGGATATTCTAAAACACGCACCTGATATGTTCTTATTCTGTTTGTTTTATAAAACGCAGCAAAAAAAAAGGGATCTTGCGCACAATTTAACCTGCAGTTCAGCGACTTTCCAGATGTTACGTGTGTGTGTGTGTGTGTGTGTGTGTGTGTGTGTGTGTGTGTGTGTGTGTGTGTGTGTGTGTGTGTGTGTGTGTGTGTGTGTGTGTGTGTGTGTGTGTGTGTGTGTGTGGTGGTCGTAGTAGTGATGGTGCCGGGGGTGTTACCATCCTGACGTGCTCAATGGTCGCGGAAAGATTGGTACACACGCACGGCGGAGGCAACCCCGGAGCTTTCCCTTCCGCGGAGCGCGCACATGCATAACGAGTGAATCTGCAGAGAGAGAGAGAGAGAGAGAGAGAGAGAGAGAGAGAGAGAGAGAGAGAGAGAGAGAGAGAGAGAGAGAGAGAGAGAGAGAGACCATCCATTACTCTGAAGTCCGAGCTCGATGCAGTGTGTGTGTGTGACAGTCTTCTAATTGTACAGCGCACTGTGCCGCCGCCTCGCAGGGAGGGAGGGAGGATTGATTTCCAGGCAGCAGGACAGTCCAAAATCTAATTATGGGACGCGACTTGCGTCAAAAGACTCCGCGGTGATTGATGCTCCTTCCTGTACAGTGGTCTGTGGGCCGTGTTCAGCTGCTGGAGCCTCTGTGTCGGCTGCAGTTATAGCTACACGGTCCAAGTGGAACAAAGAGGAGGAAAGTGATAGATGAGTTTTGCATAAAGCTGTTCCAGCCGGCAGGGGCGATTCCAGGATTTCTGAGAGAATTCTGCTAAATAAAACATCAAATTCATTATTAGTTACCCTTGTTTTCATTTTAAACAAATTGTAAATCCGAATACAATACACATTTTCTATAGGCTCAGTCAGCCACTTTAAAAAAAACAAACAATTCCAGTGCTGGTTCGATGGTATGGAAACATTAAACATTAACATTGGTCATTTGACAAGGGCTGGGAAGATTGGCAGAACAGGCAGCCAAGTGACAGTACTCTGATCCAGTGGAAATCACAATTGTCAGATTCTGGCCCTTCTAGCCCCTGCCCACAGCAGGCTGAATGGGAAGTTAGATTAGAACAAACATGTAGAAATCTAACCAGGTGTTTGCTGCAGGACAGTTCTCTGACTGGCTAAAGGTTCAGTTTGAATAGATATTTGTCAAACACCCGAGTCAGTAAATGAATGTTTGCCTCCTGTATGCCTCAGTGTTTGCTTTAGCTCAGCAGATGACAATGCAGGCATCTATTCAACAGTTATTGTTGGTTGTTATCTCAGCTACATCTAAACACAAAAGGAGGTTTGGCTTGCATGGGTCTGCACCACATGTCACGATGAGAGCCAAGGCAGAAAGCCAGGATGCATATCTGTCGGCCAATCAGTAGCCTGCAAAGCAATTCAAATGTGCAACCACCCTGAAAAAGATGGTTACAGAAGACGACCGAAAAGCACATATGGATTCTTAATGGAAACACAGTTGAGTGTCCCTCAAATCTCGCTGTTGTAGATGATATAGTCTGTATGTTGCACTTTATGAATCCCAAGCTGCCGACTAGGATTCAGTTTATACATGCCAGCAAAGGTAAAGATGTTCAGTACAAAAATGAGTCCTAAGTTTAGTCAAACAGTCCAGCAGTCCAATTTTCATGAATGATTTAAGACAGAGATCTTCAACAGGGGCTCCAGGGCCCCTAGGGGGGCCTCCAAATTATTGTTCATTTTTGAAAGTTTTCTTCAAAAATTAAAATGTCTTAACATGAATCCAACAAATTATTAGCAAATATAAATCACCATTGATGATAGGCTTACTGGCCTAACGTAGTCACTAAGGTAGCCATCCACAGATATGGTTAATCCTAAGGATTTGATGTGCCACATGTATGTTTAACAATTATTATTTTAATAGCTTAGTATTCTATGCACTACAAAGGTATGCATAAAGGCTTTAGGCCGCCCTATACGTTATTGTAGGCCCAATTATTAATTTGCAACTTTATTTTATACAATGCATGTAGTAGGGGGTCCCTGCTCCATCTCTCTTTCAGTTAAGGGGTCCTTGGTTTAAAAAACGTTGAAGACCCCTGATGTAGGACGAAAGTTTGCTTTGCTTTCGTTCTGAACACACCCTTAGAGGAGCTGGTAGGTTGTTAGACAGATTTTTGCTAGCTGCTTCTCCCTGTTTACAGTTCTTTATGCTAAGCTAACGGCTGCTGGCTGCAGTTTCATATTTACTGTACATAGAGAATGATCTTCTCACTTGAATAATTGGCAAGAAAGCAAATAAGTGTATTCCCCAAATATTTAACTATTCCTTTAAAAAATGCAGGTGTATTTGTTTTAGTAAAGTGAATATCAAAGAAAAAACTTGACAGACAGACCCATTTCAATTTAGCCAGCTGCTATGGGCATCCACACAGGGACCCCCACAGCAGCTGGCTAAACTACAGCAGCCATCATTATATACAAGCAATTATGTGTGTGTGTATGTGTGTGTATGTGTGTGTGTGTGTGTCTCTAAGTAGGCGTTAAGACAGAAAACTGCCCTGCATTAAAAAAATACAAGGGGCTGTCAGGTACTGGTGAGAGGATGTAATACATGAATTATGTACATGGGTATTTGCTGAGCTACAGTACACATACCTTATCTGCATAACAAAAAAGTGTGTAGGCCTACATTTTAGAGCTCTCAAAGACCAGGGAAGTTGTAAAACAAGGGAAGTAAGTAAACATCAATGAAATACAGGGAGAAGTTGATCTGCTGCAGCTGTTGCAAACTTTTTTTTTGTGGTATTTGACCCTATTTCCAGGCAAATTTCTATCAATCAAATAAAATTTACAAACTCTGGTCAGCATTGAAGAAATAAAGGAACACCATTCTTATTTATTTATTTTTTTAAGTTTTAGCAGCCCAAAAGCTGATCCCAATTCTCTTTCAGGATATTGCATATAACTGTATGATGGTTTTTGAAGTCCTGCGTTTATTTCTTCTGTCAAAACCTGACTTGTGCAGCATCTGCTGAGCTTGGCGTGTAGTTTTATTCACACAATGTGCATTAGCAACTGCCCAATGCAGCCATCTGTGGGCACCGCAGAACGCCTGTAGGGCTCTGCACACACCGCTTTCATTTACATATCGTCGATCAGTGTGTTGCATGCAGATACAGGATCTTCTCTGAGTAACTTCCATGTTAATATTCCCCGCTTCAAAAACACAATTTCTCTCGAGAGTTTTTTGGGAATACAACCCTGCAGAAAAAAAATTCTCCATTTCCTCCTGCACAGTGTGAGAATGTCTCCTAGTGTCCCAGAGAATGAACCTGCAGTGTGTATGTGTGTGCGCGCGCATCTGCGTTTGTGTGAGTGATTAATGAATGTAGCTGGATGGCGTCAGTGGGCCATGACAGCACGACTGCGAGGAAATCATTTCTCCTTTTTCCGTGGACTGCTGATTCAGAGCTCCCAGGAATTTTTAGCTGATTGCTAAAATCACATCATAAGGGTGCTGTTATAATAACCCCAATCACAGCAGATGGCGAGGAGAAATGAAATGAGAAATGAAATGAAAGTGGTCATAGATGATGTTAGCTTGCCTGTTCATGGGGGGAAAGGCCAAGATTGTTTGGTTAAAATGTGGTAGCTTCTTGTATGAACTTAATGTATCTCCTACATCAGCAGTATGTGTTGTGTAAAAACGCTGCAGGCTGTAGGTTGCTTCAAAAGAGGACTGGACATTTGGACTTTAAAGAATTATTTCTCTGTAGCTCAAAGTGCATGAAAAGACTTCTAAATGTCAGCATTAATGACCATTTGCATAAGGAGGAGAAAGCTTAGCTTATCATGAATAATGAAATGTCAATGGAAGAGGAGTATCTTTTATATTCTGCATTGCCATCAAGAAGATGACTTTGGAATTCTTGGCGCACTCGGATGAGAGAGACGGAAGGATGGAGAGACTGAGAACAGAAAGAAAGAAAGAAAGAAAGAAAGAAAGAGAAAAAGTGAAGAGAGATGGGAATCCACCGATCAGCATGGAGGAGGTGAATTGATACCAGGGATTATACACAGTCCTGGCTGCCTGTGTTGCACCATTATTCATTACCCCTCCATTATAAAAAGTGCTCTCAGTGTTGCAGTGCAGCGAGTTCATTGGCTATTTTCTTCTTGGCCATTTGGTGCAGAAACTCTCCGAGCATATCATGAGGTTTATCACAGAGTTCGACCTTTAGTCTCAAACGTTAAAGCACTCAGCTGGAGGAGCCGCGTCGCTGGGAACGAGTTTGGGGAAGTTTGCTAAAAGGGCCATGCTTAATGTAGGTAGAAAAAGATGTCTAATCCTGTAATGTGCTTTTTTGAGACAGTGTCATATGTTGAGCATTGACTGCCCTTTCAGTACACTTATTTGAATATTAGAACATGAAAGCTGAGAGGTGATGAAACCAAGTTAGATATAAACATCAGAACACACTCCTTTTACTGAAATACCGACTTGAAAAACTCCTCCCTTTTGCCTCCATGCTTAAACTAAACTGATGTGAGAGTTGATGCAGTGTAAATTCTGACAGCGGCAGAATCTTTTTCTTTATTGTCCTGAAGCCATAGGATGGGAAGATGTTTCTCGTCGGCCTTGAGTTTAGACGCATCCGTGGCCAGGGGGAATCAGTGTCTCATCATCTGGCCGTGCACAAAGTTAGTTAGTAACCCATTTCCTACTTTATTTCATTGCTGCATTGCACCAAAATCTCTCGGGCTGCTTTACGTCGCTGTGGAGCCCCGCCGCTTTTGTTCAAATGACAGATCCCGACTGATGTTTTATCTAATCCCGCAGAGCAAAGGTGAGCAGAAACACCATACATCAACCTGCCACGGTCTGTTAGGGTACTTAACCCAGTCGCAACACCTCAGTGTATGCTTTCCACTCCAGAGACTGCAGGTACAAAGAGAGCAGCATGTTAAGCCTAAAATATCTTTTTCTTTCTATTTAATGATGGACACAATCATATATGGCTGCATTGTGTCATCTTATCACTATTGACATTGAGACATTCTGCTATTGAATGCTACTAGAATACTGATGTAGAGATATTTCCATCATGGATAACTGAAACCAGAACATCTGTAAATGAATAATTTCACTGATGATATCATTTCTGTTTCAGATAAGATAAGATACGCCTTGTCTCCTATAGGAGAAATTTGTCTTGGGCAGTCGAGAGAACAAAAAATGGCGACACATCGCACATAAACGCACAATAAACATACAATAGTCTCATACAAAATGCGATCAACTACAGTAAACATTCAATAACACACTGCACAACCTCCCCCTAATATTGCACATATATACTACCCAGATTGCACAGTTCCCATTACGGACCAAATTAAAAGATGCATTAAGCAATAAACACAAAATGCATAATTTATACACATTGTTATCACTAGGGATGTCCCGATCAAGTTTTCTTCGGCCCAGATCTCGAGCCAAGTCCTTTTTTAATATTGTAACAAATCTGATCAGAAACTTATATTTACCTAAATGTTGATTTAAAAGAGTGTGTTGAAACACACTTTATTTCTCACAAACTACTTGATCCAAAAACTGAAAGCCCTGATTCCAAACTATTACTTTTATAATCTAAGATCATTGAATATTAAAATGGGTAACATGAAGCAATACACTAGAGAGAAGAAGTATTGTTGTTGGACTTGTTGAGGCTATAAATGATAACTAACTAACTAACTAACTAACTAACTAACTAACTAACTAACTAACTAACTAACTAACTGTTAACAAAAACATTACTTTTAAAAAAATATTCTAAATATAGTATACACTCAAACTGATATAGATTATTTTAGGTGTTTAAAATGTGTTTAGCTGCTGCCCCCGTCTACAGCAGGACATTGCTTATCTTCCGTGTCGGTATTCCTGTCTGCTTCTCCAAACTGGGGGCGTGCCGACCGCCATCTACTGTAGCTGACACACTGACTATGGAGAAGTAGCTCCTACAACCCCACTTCAAAACATCCAAACTATCCCTTTAAATGCCTACTAGAAAGGTGTGTACACGTTGACTTGTGCTTCCTTTCTTTTTGATGTTGCCTTTCTTTAAATAATTGTTCATTTCTTATACTGTACATATATAATATACATTGTTGAAACTGTATGACAATCTATATAAGCATATAAAGAGAATTAAAAAGTAAGACCGGTGGGACCGGCCCGTTCTGGGAACGGCAAGGATTGCGGGTGGATTACGTGTATAGAGCAACGGCTTATACATTGTCCCATACAAGCAGCCTAAAATCTCGTATTTTATCTGCTTTAATATTTTTAACTGTTTTTAACTGCTCTTTAATGTTTAATTTCTTATACTGCACTGTAACTTTAATTCTCGTATTTTATGTAAAGCAGTCGTAGCTCAGTCCGTAGGGTTTTGGCTTGGGATCCCCAGTTCAAATACAGCCGGTTCAAGTACGGAGTGTGGACTGGTAGCTGGAGAGATGCACTGCCAAGGTGCCCTTGAGCAAGACACCAAACCCTCAACTGCTTGGGGTGCTCATCCATGTGTAGCCCCCTCTCTCTGACATCTCTCTCTTAGTGCATGTATAGGTCCTGTTTGTGCATGTGTGTGTATTTCGGGCCATGTGTGTAACTGTAACTATACCAACAGAGAATGCAACAGTGAATTTCCCCTTGCGGGATGAATGTCGTCGTCTTCTTCATCAAATATCCAAACTATCCCTTAAATAACAGAAGATGCAGAGTGTATTAGATCAGTCAAATGGCCATGAAAATACTACTTCACATGTCTGTTGCATGTGCAGTGTATCTGTCTGTAGTCTGTAATTGCCCTGTCAACGACAGTGTTGCTGGAGGGCTTTGGAGTGTAATGAGAGCGTCCAAAGCTTGCTGTTGTTTCTCCTGCAGCAGCCGTTTGGCCTGGTGGCCGCTGGCTGCAGTGTGGCAGACAGACGTTTCCGTCCTGATGTGTTGACAGGTCTTCTGAGAGGCCATGCCACAGTGGAGAAAGCCCTAAGGGGAGTCAGTCACACAGGCTGACATGTAGTCCCAGCGTAGAAACACAGACATTAATAAGCTCTGACAGAAAACATGGTCTCAAATTACATTTCCAAGAATGTAACATTTCTGAATGCTTAATACAAATGAATAAAAGATGCCGGGTATGATTGATTTTTATCTAATTCAACTTAATTCAGTTCTTGGACTCAACACAAATGTGCACTGAATAAATAAAAAATCCTGGTATCATACCACATACAATACAAGTCTCTACGTGTCGCTCAAAAGCTGCATCGGAGCTGACGGGAACAGTAGAGTTGGGCGATATCTGTGGCTCTGTCATTACGAGCGACCCCTTTCACATATAAAGAGTTTTGTGAACCATTGGTTATATACAAATATTGATTAAAGCAGCTTTAACACACACATGATGAGTTCTCTCATCTGACTCTTTGCAAGAAAGCCAATAAGCGTATTTCCCACACTATTCCTTTTAGAATTTTTTAATCTCTAATTGAAAGAAGAAAAAAAACATTCATAAAATACTGTGGTGGACATTTGTATAACAGAAAGTCTGTGGGAATGGGTCTTGTTCAGAATGTGGTCTGGTTGTAAAAATTGTTCCTGAATTAAGGACCAGGAACACATGCCGTCGGTCAGACGGTGAGGGTCGCTGATGATGTTGCGAGCTTCCTGCTGTCACAACTCGTTTGACAGTGAATGTTCTGTATGGGTGAGAGAGGAGCCACAGACGCACTGTTTTTGTTGGCAATTCATTCAGCTGTCTGTAATATTTTATCTGCACTTGTTTTTGTCGATGGGTTTGCATCAAAACTGAGCATAAAATAGGGAAGTTACCTTTCGTTGGATATGATGCAAACAGTTGTGGTTCTCGTAGGAAACAGAATTTTCTTTTCACAATACAATTAAAATAGCATTATACAGTATACCAATGAATCATTTTATTTCCCTATTCTCTTCTTACTAATGCATTTCCACTTCATTAGTAGATTGCACTTTGCATCAGCTTCAGTTTGGCTGTCTCAGTGTAAAATGCTCTTTTGAAGTTCTTCAGTGCGCCAAGAAATACTGCAGTCAAGTATTTGTGACAGACAGCTTTTAATCATGCTAAACTTGATTTTCTCTTTCTGTCCCCACAGGCTGCTGGTCTCTACTGCTGAGCTCTGACAGGGCCGAGAATCTTTCCAATTTGAGATCAACTTTCTCCATTTCAGCAGTGTCTGGCTTCTCCCATCCAAAGGATTTAGACATCATTACTTAATCATTAGTGTCCTGGCAGCTGACTGGCTTTTTTAGCACTAATAAACTGCCTTAAGTCCTGCTCTGTCCGGGAATAGAAAGAAAGAAAGAAAGAATAGTCACCTTACATTTGTAGCATCTGGTGGAATAAATCTCAGGCTAAATAGATTTGAACTAAAATACTTTTAGTGCCAAATTTCTTTGTGCCAATATGGATGAAACGCAAAACGGCAGGACTTCCTTGGCTAAAGGTGCCAAGGACATCGCTAAAGAAGCCAAGAGGCAAACTGCCAAAAATGTAAGCAAAGCTGTTGATCGTGCCTCAGATGAATACTCCACTCATCGCAGCTATAACCGCTTCCAGAACGAGGACGAAGAAGACGACAACTACAATACTTACGGTCAGCAAGACGGTCACTACGCCGACAACGCGGGCAACGACGAGGACGAGGCCTCCAGTGACGCCACGGAGGGCCACGACGACGAAGACGAGATCTACGAGGGGGAGTACCAAGGCGTGCCTGCCCACAGCGATGGGAAGCATCGGGACGGGCAGGTGGCTCTGGGCCAGCCGGTTTCTGACAGCCTAAAGAGCCGCAAGGAGCTGGAAAATGAGAGACAGGCCGACGAAGAGGAGCTCGCCCAGCAGTACGAGCTGATCATGCAGGAGTGTGGCCACGGGAGATTCCAGTGGCAGTTGTTCTTCGTACTCGGGCTGGCGCTCATGTCAGACGGCGTGGAGGTGTTCGTAGTGGGCTTCGTCCTACCCAGTGCCGAGACAGACATGTGTGTCCCCAACTCTGGTGCCGGGTGGCTTGGTAAGCATTTGCATTCCACACTTTTCTGGGTTGTTTATATTTGTATACAGATACATTACATGTCTCACCTGTTGGTAGTGGCCCCCTCAACCATCAGACAGGGAATTAAAGCCTAAAGAGCAACTTTTTTTCTTTTTTTTAAAGATTATTTTGTTGGGCATTTTAGGCCTTTAATTCCACAGGACAGATGAAGACAGGAAAGAGGAGAGAGAAGGGGAATG
This sequence comes from Sander lucioperca, assembly GCF_008315115.2. Classification (NCBI taxonomy): domain Eukaryota; kingdom Metazoa; phylum Chordata; class Actinopteri; order Perciformes; family Percidae; genus Sander; species Sander lucioperca. The sequence goes on from NC_050186.1 coordinate 13,802,778, forward strand.
ACATGCAGCAAAGGGCCGCAGGTCAGAGTCAAACCCGCGGCCGCTGCGTCGAGGATTAAACCTCTATATATGTGCGCATGCTCTACCAATTTAGCTAACCCGGCCACCTAAATAGCAACTTAACACCTTTTTAAAATCTTGACTTGCTAACCTCTATCCAGGCTGCAGTGATGTAGAAGTATACTCCAGGGTGTGCCAGTGCACCATGAACTCACTGTTGGGTTGGGTTTAAGGTGTCACCACTTGTAATCTCGCATTGCCAGACCTTTCTCCACAGCGCCGTGAAGGAGGGTATGGCTAGTCCACACAGCATTCCGGGATGGGAGAAAAACGTGCTCTGGTTTATTGCCATTTCTTTAAACCAATCACAATCATATTGGGCGGTGCTAAGCGGTGGATGGAGCAATGGTGCCTCTGCAAAATAGCCTCGGGAAGGAACTTGTTTTGGTGGAACATCTGTTAGTTTAAAAGTTGTTTTAGTTGTGCAACAGAAAACTCAGATTGGACAGATAGTCAGATAGCTGTCTGGATTTACCCTGCAGAGATCTGAGGAGCAGTTAACCATAGTCCTCAGAAATCCACCAGAGTTTAGAACGACAACACAAAGAAAGCGGAAGGTGACGGACATCTGGCTGAATGAGGGACATCGGGTGAAATTTCCGGCAGCAACGGAGCAATCCCAGAAGTGAAACGTCGAGGATATAGACACATACACACAGACAGATACATCGTGTCTCCCCCATCTGCAGCACTGTTGTCGGCCAGTGCGTCAGCATGCAGACCGTGCCGAAGGACAGTATTAATTAGGTGATCGAGACAAGAAAGTCTCCTACATGGTTCCAGGGCTTTGGTTATGTTGCTGCCTTGATCTGTTACCCACACTATTCGGCTGAGGGAGCAGCTAGGGTCGAGTTTTTTTTTTACGTTTCTTCATTTGTATCCATTTGCGATCCATTCCATTCTGAATAAACAAACAGCGCAGTTCACATGCTTTGTCCTTGTTGCATTACCGGTATTCATTAAGATAATTCTAAACAGATTTCTGTAGTTCAAACAACTCAGAATTGTACTTGAGAACGCCAGCTATAACAGCCCACATATTAAAAAATTGTCGCGTTTAAATCGGGCTCGGGCTTATAACTACAGTTAATGTGTCGGGCCGGGCTCGGAAGCAACGTGCATGGGTTTGGGTAGGGTCGGTCTTGATTTTTTGGGCCTGATCTAAGCTCTAATTTCCCTGCACCAATCAGAGTTTGAGCATCATTTGAATTAACATGATGAAGAGCCTACAGTCATGCTAGCTTTTCTGTGAGACTAGGCACGATGCTTTAAGCTAAATCTGCATGCTAAAATGCTCACAATAACAACATTGTGATGTTAAGCAGGTTAGGGTTCACGACCTTTGTCTAGCATGTTAGCATGCTAACATTAGTTAATTAACACATAACAAAGTGCAGATGAAGCTAACTAGATGACAGCTGTGGGTCTGTTTGCTTATTGTCAGCTGTGTCAGTAAAATCTGATCACCCTTCCAGTCCCGATGAAGCAGATTAGCGGAATAAAAAAACAAAGTTAAACTCTTAAGAATCTTTGATTGTTGCTTATTTAGTCATACATATTTAATGTTGTTGAGAAATACCTTTTAATCAAGTTTTCTGGGGCATCTGACCTGAAAGCCTCAAATTTACAGTGAAAGATGCCTTTTAAATGGATAACAGAATACTTACATTAACTTATATTGTGTAATTTTTTTAGTTGATTCTTAGCAAAAACCCCTTTGTTCTTTCACAAATATGTTCACATTCATGTGTAATTAATTACTTCCACCAACTAATCAAAGTATTCTCGTAAGCGTAGAATCTGCCATTCAGAATCATTCAGAATACATACGAGCATCTGGAACGACGGTTGTCATGTTGCGCCTCCATCTTTAAAATACATTAGCCAATGAGGGACATACCTCTGCATTTCACCCTTTTACACTCAGTGGCACCCCGCACCGTGACGAATGCCAGGGGGAGATCACTCGCCAGGGAAGCGAAAAAGAGAATTAAAAACAACAACGCGACAGGCAAAGCAACAAGACCAAAGTTAATATTGGAGTGGCTAAAACAGCTGTGTGTAAACGATAGAGATACTAAGAGCTAATTTCGGGTTTGGCCACCGTAGGAGTTAAAACGCGATTGGAATGGGAGAGGCTAGAAAGTAATTTTCAGTTGGTTGTCATATACAATTTCACCACTAGATGGGAGAAACTCTTACACAATGTAGCTTTAAAGCAATACTAAAGCACTCTTCCCGCTTCGGTCCCCCTACAGGTTGGAAGCGGAATTGTCCATTACTGCTGTCGCAATGTCTCATTCCAACTACAGATCCGCAACCCGAATATAATGGGACAATTCCGCTTCCAACCTGTAGGGGGACCGAAGCAGGAAAAGTGCTTTAGTGTTGCTTTAAAGTGACAACCAAAACACAACGTGATCGAAATCAGTGATTGAATGAATGGAAACATTGATGGAAAAAGGAAGCTGGTCAGTATTGATATTTACCAGTCCCTCCAGAAAAACGCGATTATGCGATCGCATAATTCAATGCATAATCAGCCAAAGTCCGCATATTTATGCGGGGGCCGCATTTTTTCAAATATGCCGCACTTTCGCCGTATAAATTGCCGATTTCTGCGCAAAATATGCGGGGCTTGCATGATTTCATAATCCCCGCATTTTCGTTGCAAAAAAGTCACATATATCTTAGCAGAAAGTTGAAAAATGTTGCGTTTACTTCACACAAGAGCAGCCATTTTCCCCTGTTGCCATGGGAACGTTATGAAGTGACGTAATTACGCGACGTGAACATCATCGAAAAGCTGCAAACCCCGTGATGAAGCCATGATGAAACCGCAGTTTTTGCAAGTTCCTGCAATTTTTGCAATTTCCCCCAATTTTTGCAAGTTCCCACAATTTCATTGCATAAAATTGCATAAATATCCCGCATATTCCATCGCATTTTTTAAGAAAACGTGCCGCATAATCAAGGATTTTTGCCCGCAACAATCACAAAAAAACTCTTTTCTGAGTTTAAAGATTGAAAGCTTAAAGCTAAATCTGTAAATGAACTGTGTGAGATTTAGATTTGGTGCCAACAACAGTGTGACTGTCAGACACAGTCAACATCCTGACTGTTGATGTTATTGGTGAGTGACAGAAAGAAGTCCTAAATTTGACGTATAGTGAGCCATCTGAAGTTCATCTGGCACTGCCAGAAACCAGCTGAAAGTCAACTTTGCGGGCATGGAGATGGATTCTGATACAGTCGGAAATGACATGAAGTTCCAGATCGGTAGGAATATTTGGCCGTTGATGAAATCAGTTTTCCTGCTAGCAACCTGCTAATGATGTGTGCTGTTTATGACCTGCAGGGCTGTGCATGGAGAGTATAGCGGTGGGTGACACTCTCGTTGCTTTAGGAGCTTGCCAGCAGGTTGTCATGGCACCAGGTATTTGGGGTATGAGTAGGAGGTGTGTCATGCTACTGTAGAGCTCCCACACTCGGGAAAAGTTGTGTTTTTGTGCCACTAATGTGTCTGTATGCGATTTGGCTACATTATTTGTCTCACTAATATCAGAAATATGTCTGCACAGCACCGGTCAGCTTTCTTTATATATTTTTGTGTCTAGGCTTAGTGTTAAATCACAGCATTAGTCACTTATCTTTCCTATATAAAGATCAAAAGAAAACATATTTGTTTATGTCTTTTCAAGGATGACTGTATGGTTTTGTAACCCAAAAGAGAATGCCTACCTTGTTGTTGTTTTTTTGGAGAAGAATGGTTTATTATTCACCCAGATTTGTGACTCATCTCTCAGTGGGAGACAGGATGGAGAGGAGAGAAAGAATGAGTCATTTTTACCAACTTACACACACACACACACACACACACACACACACCCCGCATAAATAAAAGATGTGTGTATATGCTCACTTGTGAGGAATACACCTTACATCATAGAATTGATTGGTGTTTTTAGCACAGTTTCTCTGTGGCTGGTAAAAGAATCATGGGAGAAATAATAAAATAGAGAAAATGATACAGATATCATCCAGCACAGGCAAATCTGATTACAGCACAATCTTTAGCTCAAATTACACGGCATGATCTAATGCTTGAGCATTAAGCTGTCATTACAAATATAATTCATTCACATTAAATGGTTCCTTACTGCAAATAATTGAAATGCAGTATATGTGCATAGGAACACAACCAGCTGCAGTAGCACACTGATGGGTGATGAGGTTTATTTTGGCTGGATCATAGTCTGTGTGTTGCATCAACAACTTACACAAAAATAGATATTGATTTGGCAGAAAGTTGTTTTTCCAGCAGTGTGCAGGTGAACCAGTGTTATGTCAGGACGACGGCCGTGGAGTTTTAGAAAGGGAGTGTGTGAGGGACGTGGGGATCCGACAAGCACTTTGTTTGAGGCATACTGACCCCTTGAATCTGAAATTATTTTCGAAAAAATAAGAGAATATTTCATAATGCATCAACAACAAACATCATTTACAAAAAAATGCAAACAGGAAATATAAATGTACCTTTTAATAATAAGCGCAGCAAACAGTTTTGTATAGATTCATCTAATATTCCAAATGCCATCCTGAACATCTTTAATAATCACCAGTATTAGACTTTGTAGTTTTTTTTCTTTTTAATGACCATATTAAAAAGCTTGAACTATTTAAATCCAGTCTTAATTTTTTCTGAAGTAACTAATCACCTTTTTTTAAGCAGCATATTCACTATACCGATTACTACCCCCCCCTCCCCCCCCCGAATAAGTCATTCATTCCTTCATTGGCATGCATCGGTAGCATTTCTTCCTATAATCTACTCCAAATACGGTGCCTTTTGCTGAAAATGGCGTTCCCTTTTGATATAATACAAAAGGTGAGATGCTATCCAGATGTGGGATGTTCCAGGTTTTTCTCTCTTCCTGCTCTCGTCTGTCCTCTCTGTCACCCTCCCGCTGTAATCCCTCTCTTACACGCTCTCCGTCTCATAGCCGTGCCGGCGATCTGAAGATATGGGCTGGAGTTAATCTCTGCAGCATTGTGCTTCACTGCAGTTTAGCCATGGTAGACTGGCTCACGTACCCCCCCAGAGAAAGAGAGGGAGAGCGCTGCTTTCATACACTTCCTATCAATGCCCTCCCATCTCTTCTACCTTCCACCACATGTAGCTTTTAATTTGTCTGCTGGTGTTTTCCTGCACCACAGTTAGCGTTTGAAAGGATGAAGCCGTGCTGCAGGTGTAGCACAGAGTGAAGACTTCGAGGAGCGAATCTGCATGACAGGCTACTTTTAGGAGCTTTGTGTAATTGATAGCAATCTTTTTTTGTATGTTTTTCAGTCACTTTACATGTGCAATCACAAAACACCATCGACAGGGGAAGTTGTAATAAATAGACTGCTGGAGGCTGAGGTCAACTAATTTTCAGTCCTTGACCCCTTTCTCTCTTCACAACAAAGCACCACCAGAGGATCTATTCATTCCGTGTCCGGGCAAAGGAACAATTCACTATGGATTTACTGTAAAACGTGATTGAGTTGTTGTGTGTTTCTTGTAGTGTGGAGTAGCGAATAGTGTCTGCATGCGACTTTAACAAAGGCGCAGAATGAATCGTGTAACGTCTCTGTCAGTATGCTGACGGTGTTTGAAAGGTTACTTTTAAAATCTAATATGTTATAGATTAGCTACCCTGTTGAAAAGGCTATAAGTAATGTAACTATTTGAATTACTTCATCAAAGTAATGGAACTTATCACTGTCCATTTTGATAATGATTACTTTTTGTAAATTTTTCCGTATTTTACAAGTTCGGAGTGAGAAAGGGTTGTTGGTCGACATATAGTCCTAAAAAAGTCAGCAAAAATGTTTGATACCACGTTTAGGTCATGTGTGAAAATAGCTTGAATGGAAATGTTGCATTAATGCACCATTAGAGCAACTTGAATGTTCCAACTTGGGCGTGTTTTATGCTGTGTTGAGAAGGGCTTGGTGTCGTTTAAAAAATGACGTTACCAGTACCCTTAAAGTGATACAGATTCCGATAGAGTACTCCATTCAATACATCAGAGCTGTAAAAATTCCAAATTTTGCTGTACAATTACAGTGCTCAGCGTAAGCGAATACACCCATGCTAAAGTTGACTAAAAAGAGGAATAAATAAAAAAATCATCTTTTGGAAATTGATCTTAATGCCTTAATTAGAAAAATCCAACCTTTAAGGACACCGATTTTCTTTGTGAATGAATAGGTAAGTACACCCCTATGTTAAATTCCCACAGAGGCAGGCAGATTTTTGTTTTTAAAGGCCAGTTATTTCATGGATCCAGGATACTATGCATCCTGATAAAGTTCCCTTGGCCTTTGGAATTAAAATACCCCCACATCATCACATACCCTTCACCATACCTAGAGATTGGCATGGGGTACTTTCCATAAAATCATCTCTCAATGCAAATCAAACCAGCTATTAGGCTAACTGAAATAAAACCATGCCAATCTCTAGGTATGGTGAAGGGTATGTGATTTTTTTTCTTAAAGCTATAGTGCGTAGTTTCTGTCTGCCCCATGAGGAATTCTAAGTAATGACAACAAAACTGTCGACACATCCACATGATACAAGCCTTCCGTGATTGCGCACCATACCCCCAACCCTCCCCAACGCAGCTGCTAGTAGCCAAGGAGGAAACGGGGGATTAAAAAAACATGATGGACTCTTCAGAAGAGGTCATTATCTTCACTCGAGCTTCTGCGAGCAAAAGTCGCCGGACGACACAATCTTCTGAACATAGCCATACTGAGAGATACAGAGAGAGTTGTGTGGAGCTGATAGTCTTAATTAGCTTTGTAGCAACTCATTTGGCAATGGCTTGAATGTAACAGAAAAGTTATGCACTAAAGCTTTAAAAATCCCTCCCACTTTAAAGAGTTTAAATAATTCTGGCTTTGTCAGCTACTATTGATTTGATAACATTTAAAACAAAAATAAAACACAAAAAATAATCTCCATTAAAATTCCTCCAGCTTAAGATCTACTGTGAGACAAGATGATTTCCATTCTCTTCATTGAATTCCCCCAAAATGTGTAATTTGTCTCTAAATGGTCTCAAAAATTTCTGTTTCCAGTCTTCATTCTGCGGCTGAACACACAATTCCTGACTGATCCTGAACCCATCCTGATCCACTGATTGGCATGAACAATTAACCATTTTGCCTCTATGATAGTGGATAGTGCATTTAGCCTGGCTGGAGCTCTGTGTGGTCCAAATGTGTGTGACTGTGGATCAGGTGCAGATGTTATAACTTGTTCATGCATACTGTAAACACATGCAGTAGTATATGAACTTTAATGAGACAGAAGTATTTTGAGTGAAGTCCACCTTTACGAAAACAACTCAGCAGGTGTTGGATGTAATTAAAAACCAAGCAATGTGCTGTGCTCCCGGGGGTCTACTCTCCCTCCCCCACTGCCTCCCCCTTTTCTGCTCTCATTCCCCGCTGTAACCAACCTGTCACTCACACTCGGCCTTCTGGGAATCCCCTCATCTGTTGAAATCCTGAAGCTCTTTACATAATGTCCTAAATGTACCCTACTGAGGAAATGAGCGCTTGATTCTCCCGAATACTGTCTGTCTCCTCTCATCCATGCCTGGACACTGCACGGTGGCGTGGAAAAAAAAAAAAAACAGAGCCGAGAGGTGTCAAGAGAGAATTACCCTTGCACATAAGCGCTAATTACTACAGCTGCATGCGTGGAGAGTGCTGGAGACAACTTGAGAGTTAGCTGAAGTAATCCTTGTGGATGTGCAGTGAGAAGCTGCACAGTGTACCGTTAAAAAGAGCATAGACACCGTCTGCTGCAAGCTCTTGCTTAAAAAGAAAAAGATTAGCACTGCGGTTCAGATCGGCTCACTTCAACTTTACTGAGAGTTCTTACGGATGTCCTGGCATCAAACCACAGTGTTTTTGGGAAAATGTGTTTAAAGGGAAAAACTTTCTTATTTTCATACTAACCTCGAGATGTACAGTATATAGAGATGGTTGTGGTATTATTTGCCCAGAGATTTCTGAAGCAATTACAATATAATGGCTGTGAATGGAATTTAATTTGTAATGCTCGCAGCATTTAAATGGGGCTGTACTTGTAGTAGAGAAAAAACAGTGATCTGGGATTGCCTGCACACGGGTCTCACCAACCATTCCCCAATACGTGAAATATCATGTTTTTTCACGGCCACATGCACCAACATGTACGCGGGCTGGCTATCAAAACAAAGAACAGAGAAGCTTGAGTTCACAGAAGGAGTGTGACTTCATTCTCAGCTCAGGACACCATTACGCCACTCTTTACATAGAAAATATTGTCGTAGTTTGTCGCTATATTAATGTTTGTTATGTGGAGTACAGCCCCTTATGGTGTGTCTTTGCAGAAACAGTGAAACAGTGTCCTCGTCACTCTGGACATATAACAGCTTTCTTTTGAACTACTTTTTACTGAAAAAATAGTCTGCAGCAGAGATCCTAAAACCTAACCAAATTTAACATTCAGCATGCCAGATACCACCAGGGCTAAGTGGGAATGTGTTTTTATCAGGGATGACAATGTCTCCACTCCAGATTGAAATAAATCAACAAGTACAATGCAGACATTTTGTGCAGACATTCATGGTCTCCAGAAGATGTATCCTACTGACTTTGACCCTCTGAGTCATCTCCTCTAATGCCCCGAGCAGGTCAAAGTTTTCACTTATCCTGTGAAATATCTCAACAAATACCAGATGGATTGGCACAACATTTGGTACAGATATTCATGGCTCCCAGAGGATATATCCTTATAACTTTGTTGGTTCCCTGACTTTTCCTGACTCACTTTCCACTTGCGCTTTACTGTACGTACATTGCCAAGACTCAGAGCATCTTTTTAGGCTTCATAAAGTCTATTTTTTTTTGTCTTGCAGACATAAATGCAGTGGTTGTGTGTTGGGCTCTGAGAGCTTTTAAAATGTGGGTGACAACAAAGTACTGTGGCTGAACACATCCTGTGTAGACACTGATGGAGACACGGTGTGAGGGACGTCCCTCTGTTGGAGCTTTTAAATAAAGATGCAAGTGTCTTCTTTCAGGATCAAACCCTGTGTTTTTAGTTCTAGTGATGGGACATAAGACATTCAGTTGTTAGTGTGTTACCTGCACAGGGTCAGACAGTTAAACACAGCTATTGTCCCTGTGCTCCACTGCTTTTAACTGACCCTCTCTCATTTATATAAAAGACCTGCAATCTAGAGGCCTGTGGAGGCTTTAAGGTCTGACCTGAGTTTGAACCCTGTGAAAAATCACAAATCCAATCACAGAAAGATTCACAATGCGTCTCAGATGACCCATCACCCTCCCCCTTTATTACACATACAAACCCAGGGTTAGGGGAGCCATAAAACAAATGGGCAGGTTTTAGCAGATAACATGTTCTCCTGTACATGCGTTCAGATGCATTGTTTGTGTGTCTCTACACCAATCAAAAGATGTCACCAGCTTGTGCAGAATGCAGCCGTTTTGATATTCACTTTGATATTTCTAAGCTAGCGCTAGTGTAGCTTGCTCTTTATATCCTGCCGCCTATAGGAGAGCCTTCTCTGCAGCAGCTGTGCATAGATAGACCCAGTAGCTGTCACCTGTAATGAATCACTAGCTCTCAGCATCATGTCTGCGCAGCTTGATAAGACCTACTTTCAGTGTATCTGTCCCATCACCACAAACACGCAGGAAGAAAAAAAGAAAAGGCTTCCTTTCCTCTGTCTGCGTTCTTTCTGGTGCTGCCTCGTCAAACAATCCCATCTCCTCCTCCAAACGCATTAGCATTTTTATTAGCACGTAGAGAGTAAAGTGGATTATTTACCGGCCTGACAACCCCTACCCTTCTCCACCAGCCCGTCCTTTATGCTGCATTTTGCCGGGAACAGGAAGAGAAACAACCCCGACTTCCTGCGGAATAAAAAAGCAGCAGGAAGAAACGGATGTCTGGCTTCGAGGTCAACTACTGCTCTGTTTTCCCCCACAGTCACTTTCAGGGAGTCAAATCTTCATTATAATGTGAGCAATGCTTGTTTTACAGACAGCGGTTACTAAAAACATATTGAATTTCCATATGAGATACCAGTCAATAGATAAATGAAATGCAAACACACCTGCCTGTGCACATTGAGCAGCTGTTATAACTTAATCCTTTTACACTGTGGTTTGATCATAAAATGTGGTTCCGCAATGCTTGCTGTTAGAAAATGGAAAACTTTACCTTCAGGCCTGTCAAAACACAGAGTATAGAGTTGATCTACAGTGTTGTTGAGCTCAACAAATCGATCCCAGCTCTGCTATTTATACATTTCATGTGACCTCTGTCTATTGTCGATGGCTGGGAAATAACAGAACCAATTTCCGTGTGATCTCTGGTACTGATGCCCCTAATGCTTCAGCTGATGTTTAGCAGCTCTGTGTGTATTTGTGTGCCACTCTACATGCTTGTGTATGTGTGTGTGTGTGTGTTTTGTGTGTGTGTGCATGCCTGTGTGTGTCCAAGACTAATGCAATCCTAGACCACTAATGTCACCAGGTGTCAGACCAATCTAACATGCCTTTCATTAATGTGTAATGGACATGTAGCTTTTTATATACTGGCTTAAATTGCTACAACTATGCTACATTAGCTTTATTGTGTAGAAATGTTAGCCTGGTCCTACCAGACTCTGGTACATTTCATTTATACAGAGAGTCTGGCCACTCCTCATTGACGAGTGTTAACTTCCTTGAAGGTGGGTACTCTGTTGAAGTTTAAAACTATTGGATCTGCCCAGAGCCACTCTGGATCTGCCATAACCAATCGCTAACGTTTGTTCGTGACGTCGGCTTAGCATCGCTAGCATTGCTAGTACGTAGGAGGGCGGAGCCAGGCTATAGAAATGTAGACGTTTGGCGGAAACTGGCACTTTTAAAACCATCCTCAGCATCAGCATTGAAAGAATAGAATGATGATGAGATGAAAGTTAAAGCTAAAACTTACCGTAGCTTGTGGTGACGAACCCACAGATTATTATCACCCAACTCTGCAGTTCCCTTCATCTCTTCGCAGCGTTTAAGCGTCTTTTCTTTCAACTACTTGTTTTACTTACACTAAGTAAGTACATACAGTAAATACGGTAGATCCAGACCAATATATCGGCCTAGCACATCGATTGTAGCTAATCAAAGATAAATCATATTGGTCATAACATTTTTAGAAACAGTGTCACGATTAGATAATTTGTCCACCAGAGAGCACTGCAAACTGTCAAATGTCCCACTAATCTAAAATATTGCTATATGCATGTGTGCAAACTGTCTCTCCTTTTCTAAAGTGTAATATATGTTTTATTCACTTAACAGTTCCACTCTGTCTCTCCCTGTTTCCAGGTAGCATTGTGTATCTGGGGATGATGTTTGGGGCCTTCTTTTGGGGCGGCCTGTCAGACAAGCTGGGCCGTAAACAGTGCCTGCTGATATCCATGTCTGTCAATGGCTTCTTCGCCTTCCTCTCCTCCTTTGTCCAGGGCTACAGCATGTTCCTCGTCTGCCGCATGGTGTCTGGCTTTGGGTGAGTTCAGTCTTCTCTTCTCTTGAATATTTGTCCCACTTTTACGACCAGTCGTCCTCAATGTGTGTGTGAAAGACTGAAGCCTCTCTGAGGGCTTCTCCCTCTCCTGCCTGATCTCTCTGTTCCTCCAAAGTCAAAGCACACGACAAGAGGTTGTTCTAGCAGCCTGGCACCGACCCATTTTCATCCCCTGAGTGTGTGTGTGTGTGTGTCTGTGTGTGGAACAAAGCAAAACGAAAATGTTTGCAGAAATGAGCCGAGCACAGTAAATGAACGTCTGTGCGTTTCAGTGTTGGGGTGGTCTGCTCTGATAAACGACACGCCCTCCCATCAGAGTATATATGATATATATATATATATATGACTTATAAAGGTCACCTCCATATCAAATGTCAAGCTACTGAGCAAGCCAAATAATATGAAACAAGCGTAATTATGAGACACAGTTTGTGTCATTACATTTTAGTTAGTGGTGATGATCATGTAGGTCTATAATGAGCCTCAGATTACATTAAAGTGCTCATATTATGCTTTTTGGCTTTTCCCCTTTCCTTTATTGTGTTATATATCTTTTTTTGTGCATGTTATAGGTTTACAAAGTGAAAAAGCCCAAAGTCCACCCCAAAGGGACTTACCATCTCCAACAGAAAACACTGTTCACAAACTGCTCCAAACAGCTCTATTGTAGTCCAGCCTTTACTTCTGTGACAATTTTTGCGTCACCTTGTTATAATGCTCGCCTAGCTGCTAGTCTGGCACGCCCTAAAACCAAGCTGGTTAGAGCGGAGGCCCAAAGAGTTCAGATAGTTGCATCGCCATGTCCAGGAGACTGCAGAATTAATGTTATGTATGAAAGATTAATTTGTTAACATTTAAATCATTTACCACTCTGAAACGTCTTGCTCCGGTCTAGGTTGCGAAGCTGGTTCGGGTTGTTCTGCCTATGTTTCAGGATCAGACTCAGGTTAGAACATGTACGGCTGAGCCGAAGCCATGGTTACCGGCTGAAGCGGGTTTGTTTTGGATCACGCTAGCTTGTTTGTCAGGGCCCGCCCTACTCTGCTTCTGACTGGCTAGTAGTCCTTACCTAGGTACTGTCAGGGCACGCCCTCATACTCTGCTTCTGACTGGCTAGTAGTCCTTACCTAGCTACTGAGCATGTGCGACTCCCAACAAAGATGAACAGAAGTGAGATGTCTCACTCTGTAGCTAAAACAGAGAGCTCAACACACAGGGTGAAAAGAGGAGCTGCAGCAATGTGCAGTACAACAAATATATGGTGTTTTTTGAAAATTAAACCATGTAAACCTATTCTGATATAACCTCTAAATACAATTATGAACCTGAAAATGAGCATAATATGAGGTCTTTAATTAATAAGACCAAAATTTAACTTAAAGGTCCCATGGCATGAAAATTTCACTTTATGAGTTTTTTTAACATTAATATGAGTTCCCCCAGCCTGCCTATGGTCCCCCAGTGGCTAGAAATGGCGATAGGTGTAAACCGAGCCCTGGGTATCCTGCTCTGCCTTTGAGAAAATGAAAGTTCAGATGGGCCGATCTGGAATCTGCTCCTTATGAGGTCATAAGGGGAAAGGTTACCTCACCTTTCTTTGCTTTGCCCGCCCAGAGAATTTGGCCCACCCATGAGAAAGAGAGAGACATCATGGCTTTCAAACAAGCAAAGTGGCAATTGGTCAAGGCCACAACCCCACCCTCCACCTTGCCCCCTCCTCTCCTCCTCAGTAGCTACAGACACAGAAATGGCACATCCTAAGGAAAGCTCATTGTGGGACTGGCTCTAGTGGCTGTAATTCTGCACCAAGGTTGAATTTCGAGAAAGAGACTTCAGATACAGTATTAGGGGACCACTAAGGCCTATATAAAAGAGACTTCAGATACAGTATTAGAGGACCACTAAGGCCTATATAAAAGAGACTTCAGATACAGTATTAGGGGACCACTAAGGCCTATATAAAAGAGACTTCAGATACAGTATTAGAGGACCACTAAGGCCTATATAAAAGAGACTTCAGATACAGTATTAGGGGACCACTAAGGCCTATATAAAAGAGACTTCAGATACAGTATTAGAGGACCACTAAGGCCTATATAAAAGAGACTTCAGATACAGTATTAGAGGACCACTAAGGCCTATATAAAAGAGACTTCAGATACAGTATTAGAGGACCACTAAGGCCTATATAAAAGAGACTTCAGATACAGTATTAGAGGACCACTAAGGCCTATATAAAAGAGACTTCAGATACAGTATTAGGGGACCACTAAGGCCTATATAAAAGAGACTTCAGATACAGTATTAGGGGACCACTAAGGCCTATATAAAAGAGACTTCAGATACAGTATTAGAGGACCACTAAGGCCTATATAAAAGAGACTTCAGATACAGTATTTGAGGACCACTAAGGCCTATATAAAAGAGTCTTCAGATACAGTATTAGGGGACCACTAAGGTCTATATAAAAGAGACTTCAGATACAGTATTAGAGGACCACTAAGGCCTATATAAAAGAGACTTCAGATACAGTATTAGAGGACCACTAAGGTCTATATAAAAGAGACTTAAGATACAGTATTAGGGGACCACTAAGGCCTATATAAAAGAGACTTCAGATACAGTATTAGGGGACCACTAAGGCCTATATAAAAGAGACTTCAGATACAGTATTAGAGGACCACTAAGGCCTATATAAAAGAGACTTCAGATACAGTATTAGGGGACCACTAAGGCCTATATAAAAGAGACTTCAGATACAGTATTAGAGGACCACTAAGGCCTATATAAAAGAGACTTCAGATACAGTATTAGAGGACCACTAAGACCTATATAAAAGAGACTTCAGATACAGTATTAGAGGACCACTAAGGCCTATATAAAAGAGACTTCAGATACAGTATTAGAGGACCACTAAGGCCTATATAAAAGAGACTTCAGATACAGTATTAGGGGACCACTAAGGCCTATATAAAAGAGACTTCAGATACAGTATTAGGGGACCACTAAGGCCTATATAAAAGAGACTTCAGATACAGTATTAGAGGACCACTAAGGCCTATATAAAAGAGACTTCAGATACAGTATTTGAGGACCACTAAGGCCTATATAAAAGAGTCTTCAGATACAGTATTAGGGGACCACTAAGGTCTATATAAAAGAGACTTCAGATACAGTATTAGAGGACCACTAAGGCCTATATAAAAGAGACTTCAGATACAGTATTAGAGGACCACTAAGGTCTATATAAAAGAGACTTAAGATACAGTATTAGGGGACCACTAAGGCCTATATAAAAGAGACTTCAGATACAGTATTAGGGGACCACTAAGGCCTATATAAAAGCATCCAAAGAGCACCATGTCATGGAACCTTTAAAGTCAGACAAGGCTGTTGTGGCTCTGAAGGCATTCTTATGATCATGGGTGGATTACTGAACAGGCCTATAGGGTTAGGGGCCCTGACCCTGAGCCGCTAAATGACAAAAAAATGACCTAAAACAACTACAAACGACCCAAAATGACTACAGAGCCACAAAACGACCACATAGAAAAGTGAAATGTCTACTGTAAAAATAGATGCAAAATGACTTCAAGTAAATGCAAACATTACTAGAAAAACTAAAACTACTAAAAACAAATGCAAAACGGCTGCAAGGTCGTGATTACCATGGCAACGATCAAAGCTTCGAAGCATTCGTTGCACAACAACAAAAAATAGATGCAAAACCACCACGAAAAGACGCAAAGTGACCACAACTAGTCTGTGCCCATCGTTATAATACGTCCTCCATGCTTATGATTGTTTCAAAAACAAGATGTAATAAGAACACATTATTTTCAGGCTGCCTTCCAGAGAATCCTAAAATCTATTTGAGTGTGTAGTTTGTAAATATCTGCATCTCTTCCATCACAACCCACAGGCCCAGCCTGTTGCCAGCACACACAGTTTGTTCAGGCGGGAGAGTTACCTGATTTGCACTCGGCTCACTCGTGTTTATTTACCATTATGCCGGTTATCTATCAGAGTCTAAAAAAACCCAGCTTCTATCTAAATGGCTTTGTGTTGAGTTTTTAATTAGCAGCTTTAGCTTTTATTTCATCACTTAATTCTCAATTTGTATGCAGGTACATATCGTCTTTTTTACAACCTCAGTCTGGGAAAAATACGATCCGGCATCGAGTGTTGTTGCAAGTTTGACTAGTTTCTACTTGTTTCATTAAGATTTTCCCTACTTATCGTGTGACTTTGGTGTTTTAAAGGGTTAGTTTGAATTCACCAAAATCTGTAACTAAGACACTGACTATGGAGAAGTAGCTCATACAACTAGAGCTGTAACAATCCCAAATTTTACAGTACAATTAATTGTCTCAGAAATAATTGCAATTAACAATATAATTGTCTCTTTCAGTCAAATTTAAAAATATTAATTTACGTAGTACTTTTGCAAACAAATTAAAGTTTTGAATGAATCCTATGAATATCTTTTGGTTATATCACTGTCATGCGACCCAGATAATGTAAAACACAAGTACACAGCCTATTAAGTCAAACACCCCTCTTTATTATCATAAAAACATTGTATTATTTCTTAAATGAACATAACATTGACAATTACAGTCAACAGCCATACCTCTTATGATCTTGGCTAATGTTAGCAATAATTGCAAAAGTTTAATATTTTGAGAAAAAAAAAAGTTGAACATTTTGAGACAATTGACGTTTCATATAAACTTTTCATTTTTCTGATTACTATTTGTCTGGTTAGAAGGTTTCTTCATGCTGAAACATCATCTACAGTCTGTTGGAAACAAATAAAGTTTTGAATGAAGTTTTGAATGAATCCCAAATAATGTAGTAACACAGGTACATGAAGTAAACCACGCCTCTTTATTATAATAAAACATTGTATTTTTTCTTCTTAAATAAACATACTATTAACAATATTAACATCAACAGTCATGCCTATTAGGACCTTAACTGGGCAGTGGTGGCCTAATGGTTAAAGAAGCGAGCTTGTGACTGGGGTCGAAAGTAAAAGAAAGAAAAGAAAGAAAGGGGGAAAGTGAAAGAGCAGCGCCTGTCCCTCCCTCATCACCACCACTGAGGTGCTCTTGAGCAAGGCCCGCCTCCAGTGGAGCTGCTCAGTGGCCAGCAGATCAGACTGTGGTTGTACTGAGTAGCTTCCAGGTATGAATGTGGAACTGTGTGGATGTGACAGGTCGTCGTTGTAAATGAGAATTTGTTCTCAATCGACTTACCTGGATAAATAAAGGTTAAAAAAAATAAAAAATAATAATGTTTGCAATTAATTGCGGTTAAACAAAGAAACGGCGACTATGTAAAGAAATTGCGATTAGACAATTATGTAATAATTGTTACAGGCCTACATACAACCAAACAACAGAACTATGCCTTTAAGCTGAAGTGGACACTGTAGCTGCTACCTGATGATATGATTTGACTTCTTCTGTTGATATGAGTTTACACACGGCCGCCACACGGCCCGTGCCATTCTCATTTTCAACGTTCTAACAAAAATAAAATAAAGTTGAAAGCAGAGACACGCTGGCAAAATGCTGTTTTTCTTGATTATCAAAAAGAGTTGAAATCTAAGATGTTGAAAGGCTAATTGCATAGTCATACGTTGTCTGCCTTAGTTATGTACGGTACTTCGTCAAATGGGATGATGAGTTGTGTGAATTAGTTTTCCCTTTCACAGTTCATGTGCTAATTTTTCCAAAGTGACAAATGAAGAACAGCGAACTCAAATGATTTTCTGTAACCATACATCTGTTTTTCATGTTCATAAATGTTTGTCACCACACACATTACTGTAATATAATTACAACGGTTGGCGCCTGAAGCACACATAACTAATTACAGCGCACCGTATTTGCAGGATTGGTGGAGCAGTACCAATCGTATTCTCGTACTTTGCGGAGGTGTTGGCTCGGGAGAAGAGAGGCGAGCATCTGAGCTGGCTGTGCATGTTCTGGATGATCGGAGGAATTTACGCCTCAGCCATGGCCTGGGCTATCATCCCACACTATGGTGAGTGACACCTCCGACCTCATCCAACGGTCATAATATTCTTATTCTTTATTTTATAAAGGACAACACATTAATTAACATTTCTGTAAATGTGCCAGTGTTAGCCAGCTGGCTAATTTTCAACTGGACTTTGGCCAGATGATTTTAGATCAGAGCAACAGGAAACAGCAAGACATTAGTACAGGTTAAACTATACAGACAGAAGTCAACAAGACACCATACAGACAGCTAGAGCAACAAATAAGCTTTCTCAGTAAGCCATGCAGAGCTACAGGAAGCAGCAAGACATTAGCACAGTTTCACATCAGCAGTATCCCCATTCAGTATAAGAAGCCATGCAAGCATCAATACACAGCATAACGCCACGCTGATGTGGGTGCCAAACAGCAGCTTTGAGTTGTTTTTTGTTTTTTTTATCAGTAGGCTATTACTGTGATATTCTTCTTATCTAATCAGATGCTCCTAACGTTTAGAGGCTTGGAGATATTGTTGTCAATAATAATACTGTATCTTTATTAAAAAAAAAAATCACTCTTTACAGTAACTCAACGCTCTGCCATTACTCAGGAAAGCCACTATAATCGCACAGGATCCCACCCACCTCCTTCACCAATCCTTTCAGTTACTGCCGTCAGGTCGACAGTACAGAGTCACATTTGTAAGGAAAAACTTCCATCCCCACTGCCATCACCACACTTAACAGTCATACACTGACAGCATCAAACCGCTCCATTCAGACTTCTTCTTGCACTGTTTTGGCATTTTCTACGGTCAATGTTTTTACTCAGTTTCTATATATACTGTATCTTTATATGTACTTTTATGTCATTTAAGCCTGCCCTGTCAAAAACAAATTATCTGTCACTCAGACATATCTTTCCTATCTTTAAACAAGGATGAAACTGTAACAGAAGAATAAAAAAAAATTTCAAAAAGTAAATAAAATTCAAATTGTAACAACTAAAATGAGAAAGTTGAAGCAATTACAATTGGTTGAAGATTTGAATTTGTTGGGGTGGTAGTAGCTCAGCCTGTAGGGAGTTGGGCCGGGAACCGGAGGGTTGCTGGTTCAAGTCCCCATATGGACCAAAGCAAGGTGGTGGACTGGTAGCTGGAGAGGTGCCAGTTCACCTCCTGGGCACTGTCAGGTGCTCTTGAGCAAGGCACCAAACCCCCAACTGCTCGTGGTGCCTGTCCATCGACAGCTGCGGCGCCCTCACTCTGACATCTTAGGTACTGAGCATGTGCGTGTATTTCAGACCTGTGTGTAATGTGTATTCTAACAACAGCGTGAGAACATGTACGGCATTATTATTTAAAACTGTAAAAAAAAAAAATGATAAAAATGAGTTTGTATTTAAAAGACCATACTAAGGAACTGACGTTTAGACAGAAATGCAGGGCTGTGTTGTTTCAGGTACCGACATGAGACATGAAATCTGCTCCAGGAAGTCCAACTGGAGCAACACATGAATGCGTTTAAAGCAGGGGTGTCAAACAAAGAGCCAGACTGGAAAATGAGATTCACATCAAGGGCCAGACATGTATAGTTTATTGACATGCTTTTATTTAAGAGAAAAACTCAAATATTTTGACTGAATTATTGCACGTCTCATTTAGCCTTCTTACCTACAGTTTGGGCCTCATAAAGCCCCAAAACAGTTCCTTAGCCATCATAGAAGAAAGCGACAAAAATGTTGAAAAAAGCACAGAAAAGGTGGTTACTGGGGCAGGATCAGCAAAGAGATAAATAAAAGAATAATTTGCTTTAACAAATGCCAAAACTCTGCACCACAATGTATAACACACACAAAACAGACGGAATGCAGTGTTAACGTTACAAGCTCATCTTCCAGGAATGTGCCCCTACATGTATTTGGTTGGCCTTGCTGCGGAAAAAGGTTGAGAATGTTGTCTGTCTGAATACAGCCTTTGCGACAAGGCAAAATGACTCAATGTACATCTACTTTGAGCTCCCGCGACCCAGGCTCCACACTGCAGAGGTTTGCCACTGTCAGCCATCACTCGCATCACTAGTTTAAACATTACCGCAAATATAGAGATGGCAATAAAGTTTGAGTCGACGGTATGTTTCCTCTGTTGATGATGCTCCCTGCCGGAGTGATGCATATAGTACAGCGCAACACAATAGATAACATGCAGGTTGCATTGCAAATACATCCCGAGTCATGGGGCTTAATTTAGAAAGGCCCTCCGGGGTGTATGCACAAACGCAAAGCAGGTGGCAGTGTAGGTGGAGGCTCTGACAATCGCAGCAGCAGAAAAAAGTGACACAGCATATTTCAGCCTACACAGTAAATATCCGCATGAAGGCTTTTAAAATCTCCTCACAGTACCGGTGTACTAAGACAAACAGGGGTGTGGCGGGCAAGCTGTCAGCTTACACCGCAAAGGAAGGTTCAGCCAGAACTATGTTGGGGTTTTTTTGTGTTCATTTCAGGGAGTTTTATGTGTGTGAGGTAAAACTAAATGTACGAGGAGAAAAGAATAGAAAGGTTAGCTGATGTAACAAATCTCATAACGTATAGCGCGGGAGAGCTGGAGGATAACAGAGAAAGGACGAGGTGTGTGTCACAGGATAAGAACAAAAAGAGCAAAATTAAATCAATCTGGTGTATAGGGAGGGGCATGGGTGACGAAAGAGGAGCAGAGAAAGAGATTAGGACAAGCGGGAAGGAGAGGTGGAGAGTGTGCTTGATTTATGTGGCCTGTGTCAGAGATAATCGAAAGGTGAAGGGATACAGCAGAGGGCTAGAGGGAGGCGGCGAGAGAAAACAAAGCAGAAGGGACTGAGTGAAAAAGTATCAAAGGAAAGGATGACGGAGGAGGAAGGGTTTCTCTGTTGGCCATTTTCAGGGCTGTGTTGATCAAAGATAATGAAGTTTGCTCGTAGACCCATGGCCATCAGACTCAGGGCTGTAGCCAAGTCCACAGAAAGTCCAAAGAGGTTTGAGTCCAAGTCAAGGTCAAGTCCAAATGAGAGACAGTCAAGACCGGGACCGGAAAAAAAGGAATCCTCTTCAAGAGCACCAATAATTTGAATCTTCAGTCGAAAACCCCCAAATCGACTCGCAAATATAATTTATTTTGCTGTGTCATTGCACACAGAGCAGTGCAGAATAAGAGCATGGCAGGCTGTAGACTTTTAGACAAACTGTGATGGAAACGGACGACAACGCGGAACAGCATCATTTGTTTGTGTTCGCTGCCCTGACGCTGTCTGCTACCAAGGTGAATGTGAGCAAAGTCATCAAAACTCATTTTGAAACGGACGCTGGTGCAACCTGCTGCTGTCCAGTGTGAGCGACTCTTCAGCTGACAGCGCTGTAAGCAGCCTGCGGTGCTCTAGGATTTTATAACTGAACTACACTGATTTTCTTGACTGTGTTGAAAAGTGTTGTCTTCACATCCAGGGCTGGGTATGGGCAATGACTTCCCCAATCGATCTGATTCTGATTCACAAGCTCCCGATTCGATTACATTTTTGATTTGATATCAATGAGGTTAGGGAAATTTTTGTTACAATACCAATTTAGCTTGTATTAAAAGAGATTCTCAGAAAACTTATGTTGTAAATTGTAAAAGCAAGAAGCAAGTATTTTTTAGAATGCACCAGGTTAATGTTTACATTAAGAATTGACCTCCCAGTAAAGTAAAGTACTTTTTATTATACATCCATGGTGAAAAGGCATATATTAAAAGATCGATTTATGGATTTTTTTTTTTTTTTTTTTTTTAAGCTATTGGATCACTCAAACAAAAATTGATTTTTTCGAAAAATCGATTAATTCAACCCAGCCCTATACACACATGATCATCACAGATGATGGACAAAGACATTAAAACATGAAATGGCCAGGGCAAAAGCAGTGTTTACTTTGATTACTTCACAATAAAAAGCCATGCAATGTTTCAACGGTTGAACATTGTTAATGTAACCTAGCAACAATAGGAAGCAGTTTGCATTAACAGTAACTTAACACAGCTCTAATAGAGTTGTTCAGGAAAGCAAGCAGTAAACAGTGAGGCTGATATCAATGACATACAATTACAAACAGAAACACTACATCCCATGCTGCCTCGATTCATTGAAGGCACTTTGAAGTCAAGCACAGGAATGGTGGACCCTGCCACTAACAATAAAAACGACCTAATAGAGAGGTAACCATAGAATGTAAATACGTTGAAAGGGTATTGCTGAGGAAATGCATGGGGTTTGTACACATGAAGCATTTGTGTCTCATTCGTGTCTCTGAAGAGCCTAAACATATAACCATCTAAGGGCTCTCTGTCTGTTGTCACAAACTGTATTTTTTTTTTATGTGAGTGAGTGTGAGAGCGCTGGCTGAGGCTTATAATTGAGGCCAATTGATTAGACGCCAGTGTTTTCAACACACTTTTTTTCTCCAAGATGCAGCAGTGTGTGGGCAATAGGTTCCGCCGCAGTGCTCTTTGCATTGATTGGTGGACAAAGGCCTGTGTGTGTGTATGTGTGTGTGCCATCGTTTTTTTTTTTTTTTAAGGTGTTAAGAATGTGATATACTAAAAGAACTGATAAAAAGATAATCTTGCAGCCTGTGTTTTATATGTGTGTGTGTGTGTGTGTGTGTGTGTGTGTCGCAGTGTAAGAAATAAGGTGGATTTGTAAGTTGACCTTTCTTTTCATTGACACATGTACAGTATGCTTCAAAATGTGTGTCACAGCATTGAATGATGTCCAAGGACAGTGTGTACGTGTCTGTATGTGTGTCTTAGCCGCGCTCACTTACCGTAGAATAGGAACATAAATCTTGCTGAGTATCTGATTCAGTCAGCCATCCCCTCCAGTACATTAAAGCTATAATCCCCCTAATGAGGTTTGTACTGGTACACACACACACACACACACACACACACACACACACACACACACACACACACACACACACACACACACACACACACTGTTCAGGGTCTCTACTACTATACTTTCCTGATGCTGATTCTCTGATACAGTCTTGTATGAAATTTAGACTGGGTGTCCTCCAAACACACTTGAAGTGCTTTGTCACATGTTGTAACTCGCTGCTTGCATCTTTACAAAACTGCAATTGTGATATTTGCCTCCCAAGAGCTCACAACAATGTCAGCTCTATTTCATTAGAAACATTTTGTAATGCCGACTTCTCCAGATCTAAACCCTGAAAATAACACCTGGGACAGGTTCAATCTCCAGACATTGTGTACCATTTTGCTACGGTGTCCTGGTTAAACGACATGTTTCCTCCGAACGGTGTGAAACAGTGTGCAACGGGCACAAAAAGCCACAGTGCTTGCGCACACAACGGTGTGTTCAACGCAACCCTATCGTTTCAGTTTATAACATGTGTTGCTACGTTTTGTCGGGGGGTGAACGTGGCCCTGCTCTATGTGTCTCTCTCCATGGTGCTGAAAAGTTCCAACCCAAAATCTTTTGGGTATTATCTCTCTTAACCCTTGTGTTGTCTTCCGGTTCACCATGCACTTGTTGTCCTTCTGGGTCAAAATTAACACATTTTCTGACATTTTTGTCCCTTTTTTAAAGCACTTTTTTCAATGTTTTCGATGCTATTTTTCACTAACACCAACTTATTACCACTAGTTTTACATTACATGTCATTTAGCTGACGCTTTTATCCAAAGCGACTTACAATTAAGTGCGTTCAACACTTTCCACTTATGTTTGGAATACATGTTCAATACATTTCATTTCTAGGAAATTATACCTAACTTTGAAATGATGAATTATTTTGACTAATATTAGAGGAACCTATGTTGATGGATAATCACAGACGTGTATCTCAAAGTTTAGTCAGGTTTTAAATCCATTTAAATTTTTTCAAATGCTATAAAAATGGAATACCCAAAATTCAGTGAAAGTAGTGATCAAGTACTTGCAATTGTACTTAACGTTTTGGGTAATTTGATTAAAAAAGAAACCCGTATTTCTGATATAGAAGTTTTGAGAACGGGTCAAATTTGACCCGAGGACAACACAAGGGTTAATGGTGGTGAAACATTCAAACTTCACTGATCCCCTCAGGAACCAGAAATAACAGAACAACCACCTAGCAGCAACCTAGGAGCCTTTTAGTGTTCACTTACAGTAACAAAACCTTAGCAACTGTAATATGCTGTCCCAAATATTTAACAACACCTCAGTAATAACCTGGTCCAAGCTTATTTGACTTGCTGGAAGAAATGTGGCCTTTTCTAATCTCTGATGAAATGAATAAAAGGATTCCGGTGAGAACGGGACAGGGCTGAATTAAAAGAGACAATAGGAGAGAGATAAAAGACTATGCATCAGCAGATGCCAAAGAGTGTGCATGACACTGGGGAAGTAGTTGACCTGCAGGTTAATTCATTTCATTAGCTTGTGGCAGAGAAACATCATGTCTGTTTGTACATGAGTGACACATAAAACCCAGTACATCCAACCTCGAAGGAAAGAGCTATACATGAGTTCTTGTGTTTTTGTTTGATGTAGGCTATTTTCATGTTACTACGCATCCTTGTCACATGTATGTCTGATACATTTAACTGGTTACCACTTCCCCTTAGGAGACATTCTCATTGGCTGCTCTTGGTTTGTAAATGCATTTGCTTTAGCTATCCTTTATACTGTACTTAAAACAGCTTTTAGTTTCATTTATAATATATATTTATGTATTTATGTTTAAATGTTTCTGAACTTCCATATTTTGTGCACGAGGACCCCCTTGAAAACGACATGCATTCCAAGGGGTTTATTCTCCTTTTATGAATGAATTAGAATTGAGCTATGTGTTTTTGTTTCTGTGTGACTGCTTCCTTGTGCAGGCTGGAGTTTCAGCATGGGCTCGGCCTACCAGTTCCACAGCTGGAGAGTGTTTGTGGTGGTGTGTGCGCTGCCGTGTGTCTCTGCAGTAGTGGCTCTCACGTTTATGCCTGAGAGCCCCCGCTTCTTCCTGGAGGTAAGAGAGAGAGGGAGACTCAGTATGTTGTGATGCTGGCAGCACCGTTATTACTCTTAATGACAATGATAATCATTCAAATGGATATCAGAGAATAGCAGAAACCTTTGTGGAGTAGCATTTTAATGGAAGAAAATAAATGTAGTTAATGTTTCTGTATCACATGTTTCATCTTTATTTTATTTTTTAACTGTGAGGAACGTGGGGCGGGAGTTTAAGGGGAAGTAAGGAAGGGAGGGACCTGAGAAAAAAAATACTGCGTGAGGTAAAAGGAAGGCACAGGTGCATGTGGAGAAAGTTAGTGATTGTAATTTGGCTGCTGAGTAGACCCACCCACCAACACGCTCAGCTGTTAAAGCTACAGTGGCTATGGAGGCACCTGCGGCGGTTGTTTAGCCGCCAATAGGTGACTGTGAGCCGGCTACAGGCACCGCTAGATGCCGCTCCTTTCAGGGGCCATGGTAGTTGAGTTTAGTCAGAAAAAGTGAGCGTCATGCGGCGATGACAGTTAAGTTTAGGCACCAAAACAACTAGTTAAGTTTAGTAAAAAAATTGTGGTTTTGGATTAAAACACTCCTGATGACTGAACGAGCGTTTCCTGGGTAAAAGTATTTAGTTTTTGCCGCGAAGTGATCTCCGCTCTCCGGCTTGAAAGTGCTGTGTTTTATGTTGATGACACCACGTTGTGCCATTTCATTGTGAGATTATTTTCCCTTGGATATTGAAGTGCATAAATGTTATGGCATGGCCGGCCGAGTGGCACTATATCCATTGCATTGGAAGGGAGATTTAATTCATGAAACGGGTATAATATCCAGAATATAATATATTATTTTATTTTACTTTTATTTTTTTATTGATGGTTGTTTAAAGTCATGTTTTTACACACTCCTGTACTATAGGTGGCGGCATGCACCTTAAACGTTGGTCTGTAGGCCGCCAATAAATCTAAAGAAGAAGAAGAAGATTTAATTCTTGCATGTTTTGTTTTGTTGTGCATGATCAAAGAACATTCCCCCCCCCCTTTCCCATTCCTAATAAATGAGTATTAATTTGCTTAGAAATATAGAATCAACAGAAGTTAAAGTCCAAGAGACTCCCCGGGATAAAAGCCAGTATGGTTAACTGGCTCCAGCAACATCAGGATGAAAAGGGGAGATCCTGATGCGTATGCATACACGACGTAACATTACTCAATCTTCCCTTAGGTAGGTAAACACGACGAGGCCTGGATGGTGCTCAAACACATCCACGACACCAACATGCGTGCCCGCGGAGAGCCCGAGAGAGTCTTCACTGTGAGTACACGCCGGCCTCCACACTTTGCATCCTCCCTGCTGCAGCAGTGCCGTGTCAGCAGGTGACAGACCAGTGTCTCCCCCTGCAGGTGAACAGGATCAAAATCCCCAAACAGCTGGACGAGCTGGTGGAGATGCAGAATGAGTCAGCCAACCCCGTACTCAAGGTCCTCTTCAAGATCAAGACTGAGCTCAGAGGAGTAGGATCCTTTTTTTCCTTCTTCTTCATTTTGTCCCGGTTTGTTTTTTTCATACGGATCTTTAATGGTTGTTTAGATTCAAATTAAATACCAATATGTTCCCTTTTCTAACAGATCTGGTTGACGTTTATGAAATGCTTCAACTACCCAGTTAGAGACAACACTATAAAGCTGGCTGTTGTCTGGTTTACCCTGTCGTTTGGGTAAGAGATTTCATGCATCACCTCCAGCACTACTTCTTTTACACTTCTTATGATTGCAGCTTCCATCATGTTTAATGAGCTATACGTTGCCCTCAGTGATACTTAGAGCCCTTTCCAGCCAAGTGAGTTTCAGTGAAGTACTTAGCACTGAGGCAGATGTTCGCTCACGTATCTCCTCTTGATGAATGTTGACAGGTTAGACTGGAAAGAGAGAAGCCATTTGAGAGAAGGTGTCACTCTGATTTTTTTTTCTGCTGACTGCAGTAATGAACTATACAGTACGTACATGTCGGAAAGTTTTATCCCTAAGGACAGGCTTTTAAAACTAAAAAGAGACAAGTAAGCTGTTATACTAAAAGAACAATCAGTTCTTATGTCCTATTCTGGTTTAATTTTGTGTCAATTCTTTACTTTTCTTTTTTTTTTATTTGACATCCCAGCTCAAAACTACCAATAAACTAGTAGCACCTGTGACACCCCCTTGCCTAGACACACACACACACACACACACACACACACACACATTTAGCTGCATTGTTACCAGAGTTAATTAAAATGATGCAAAGTACAGTCACAAAGTCGCTTGTTGGTCCTACAATATGAAAACCTTCAACCTTTTCAAATGAATTATTATTATTATTATTATTTTTATAAATATGTTGCTCAAAACCACCACAGGCATGTCAGACACTGTAACCATGAAAAGAGATGAATGCAGTGGAGGAAACACCACAGACTTTCAGACCTTTGCAGACTTTTTTCCACCACAAACTTTATATTATAATGATCCGGATACAACTGCTTATCTAGGAGTAAACATGTTCATGTTCTGTCTGGTCCCACCAGGAAGGGGCACAGCAAAACAAATGTGCACACCTTAAAATATATTTGGTTTGAAAACGGAGAAATCATGTCTTCAATTTATCAAAAAGCAACAAATCGAAACACGTCACACGAGAATCCAAAGTGAATTTAAAGTTAATAGCAGTAGTGGAATGTAAGTAAGTACATTTACTCAAGTACTGCACTTCAGTACAAATTTGGGGTACTTTACTTGAGTCTTTTCTTTTCTTGCCACCTTCTACTTCTACTCCGCTACATTTCAGAGAGAAATATTATACTTTTCACTCCACTACAGTCATCTGACAGCTTTAGTTACTAGTTACCTTACAAATTAAGATTTTTGCGCAGAAAACACATTGCATCGAGTACTTTTAATTTTAATACTTTAAGTGCATTTTACTGATGATACTTACACACTTTTACTTAAGTAACATTTTCAATGCAGAACTTTTACTGTAGTATTTTTACAGTGTGGTATCAGTACTTTTACATAAGTAAAGGATCCGAATACTTCTTCCACCACTGGTGAATAGTACCAGGATCAGCTGATCTAGAGTGGCCTTTATGTCAGTGCTCACTCACACTGTGTCTGCGTCCAGGTACTACGGGCTCTCTGTGTGGTTCCCGGACGTCATCAAGCACCTTCAGGCCGACGAGTACGCCTCCAGAGTCAAGCTCCACAACAGCGAACACATTGAAGACTTCACCTTCAACTTCACTCTGGAGAACCAGATCCACAGAAACGGAGTCTTTCTAAATGACAGGTAAACAAACTAAAAGGCTTTTTTTTTGGGCATTTTTAGGCCTTTATTTATAGGAAAGCTGAA